>NC_056736.1:659746099-659839432 GCF_019279795.1 Protopterus annectens | reverse complement strand
CTCACATATTCCGTTTGCAATGTGTTCATGGGTGTGCATTGTGTCCTAGGTAGGTAGTGTGCTTTTGGCCCTGGGCCTACAGCAGCATATTGTTATGCTACCCTACCCCTTGTGACACATGTGTTATGATCGTACCTGCTCCTTACAAACAGTTACACAGGGTGACTCATATGGCATATTACCTATCTGCATAACATTCAGCAGGGGTATGTCTGACATATACTCATGGGGAGCCTTGCTTCTTAATTCTGTGTGGCCTACTACAGGGTATGTCATATCTGTGGGTAGGGTCCTGTACCTCCACCATGTGCTCTATACTGCAGTGACAAGGACGACAGACATAGGTAATTTGTGTTGTGGATGTTGGAGGTGTTACCATGGTTGTTAGACAACTGTCATGGGTGTGAATGAACTATGTATATCCAGCAGTGGTAACCTCTATGTAGGTAGTCTGTATGTGCTCTGTGGTGTTTGAGTGCATTGACACAGTTACTTGCATATGTCTGTGTCCTTCTCCATATCTGTAGCTGTCATGGGAGGTACATACCGTGTAGGACATTGTGGGGTGTGGAGGGGTACAGTGACCTACATGTCCATAGCTGACACACCATGTCCGGTGACACATTCCATGTACAGGTATTACAGGACTAGTGTGCCACTGTGTATATCAATGTGGAGCCTATTGTACACTTGTTGCCCCTCTTCCCCCCTGACACATGCAGTGGTGGGCAGGCATGTACATATGTGGTGGTTACTGGTGTCAGTGGTTTTGAATGGGTTATGGTACTCCAGTATCCACACTGGTGTTCACTCCATGCCTTTGACACCAGGCACCTGTTGCAAGACATCTGCACACATGTGCCTCACACAGTCTATTTATGTATATATATATATGTATATATATATATTGATATATTTATATCTGTATATGGATATATATATATATATATATATATATATATATATATATATATATATATATATATATATATGTTTGTATATATGTATATAAAATATGTATATATAGATGTAGATATATACATATAGATGTGGGGAGAGAGGGGGAGAGAGTAAGAGAGAGACACAGGGAGAGTGAGAATGTGAGGGGGTGGGTCAGAGAGAGAGAGATAGTCATATACAGACATATCTGTTGTCAGTCAGATCTATCTGTATATGTATATGTCTCTACAGATATCTATATATATGTATGTGTGTATTACATATATTTGTACGTACATATTCTACCAATCTCAATGTCTGTGCAGTAAGTGAGAACCTGGTTCAAGGCTCCTGAGAGCACACCAGCAGTACCAGGCTATACCCCGTATCATGCTTTTTGGCCCCAGGACTGGGGACAAAAAAAGGAGGGGTGTGTCCATATTCATGGAGGACACACACACCTCCAGGTTAGTGGCAACACATGAAGCATCACAGACCATCCAGGTGCAGATAACCATAGGCAAACCTGCTATACAACAGGTAGAATGTTACAGACCACCCTCCCAATCTCAGGGACCACAGTCAGCCTTCCTGTAGACATTGGAGGATATGAATGTCCCACCACACACCATCATATTGGGATACTGCGACTACCCTAACATACACTGGGTGCATTATTCTACCCCAAACACCCTAGCCCACAGGTTCCCTATTCACTATGTCAAATGCAATGGAACAGCTAGTCACCTCTCCCACAACAGGAGATAATATACTAGACCTGATCATCACAAACATGGGGACAATGTGATACACACTGGAAGTATACCCCTCACTAGTCACATCTGACCACAGACTAATCCCCCTGGATATACATATCCCACCTCCCCCACAACACAAAAGACTACAGTGGGAAACCTCTCACATGCCGACTTTACACTTCTTATAACTGTGTTGGTATCCTTAATGCCCACTGGGCCAGTGTAAACCACTTCCCACAATGCAGACACCTTCACATATGCTTTCTACAGACATCTCCAAGAATGCATGGATCATGCAATCACAAATGAAACCATGACCCTCTCCACCAAGGGCAGGCGTCCTGTCTGGTGGACCCCAGCATTGAACAAATTGTATAACAACAGAAGGTAGCTACTGCACGGCAGAGCATACTTCCATAGAGCTACGGCATCTCTGATCAGCAGTAGTAGAAAGATACGTTTTGTCGAACAAACATGCAAGGCCAACAATGAGAGGGACATCGCTATGGTCACTACAGATAACCACAAGGCCTTCTTCTGCTATGTTACACACCTGGGTGGGAACCCACAGTTGTGTTCACAGTTAGTTCACAGTGACAAATGCTACACTGAACACACAGATAATGCCAACATTCTGGCAGACAGGTTCAGTGCAGGTTTCTCCCCTCCCTCACCCACACATGTGGAATTACTTATCCCAGCTGACTGTAACCTCCCTGTCATCTCAGATGTCCAGCTGGGAACCACCCTCAGCAGAGCTGTAAACACAGCATCAATGGGACCCAACGGTATTGCAGGTTGCATGCTACGTGAACTGCAAGAGGAGCTACACATGCACATTAAATGCTATTCAGACGTAGCCTTACTACAGCATATGTACCTGGACACTGGCATACAGCAACAGTAGTCCCACTCCATACAGGAGGCACCTGTACAGACCCAGGTAACTACCGCCCCATAAGCTTAACCAGCCAGGTCTGCAACGCTATGGAAAGGATCATTATGGTACCCATACACAGAGACGTTGGGGACTTAGACACTTGATCCCACCCGGTTTGGCTTTGTAGAGGGGAGATCCTGCTACATGAATCTGGTATGACACTGTGAAACTATATATGTCTATGTATTTCTACATCCCTCTCTATCTATGTATACACATATGCATATACATATATATATATATATATATATATATATATATATATATATGTATATATATACATACATATCTCGATATACATACGTATACACATGTTATATATATATATATATATATATATATATATATATATATATATATATATATACTCCTTTTTAGTTCCACATATGTATACACACAGTAACGTACTGCTGAACATCCATTACTGTACAACCTACTTGTACATTGCACTACAACCTACATTGCTATGTTCACATAGCTACCGTCACATACATATGTATGTGGAGCCTTCAGTGACAGTTTCAGTATGTCCCTGGCCCAATGCACATCTTCATATACATAGATACAGACCAATAACACATCTGGAGGGTTCACATGGGTAGAGTATTATAGTAGTACTTTACATTACCTGTGTTTGTTGCAGCTGTTTGTGTAGGCTTGCAGTTGCTTGGCCTGCTGTCAGCCTCTTTGTTTTGTTGTTTCAGGTTTTTTATTTTTTTCTTTCTCTTTCTTTCTTTATTTTTATTTTCTCTCTCTCTCTCTCTCTCTCTCTCTCTCTACCTCCAGCGGGTGCAATGAAAGTATTGCATGTGTGGACTGGGAGTACAGGATGCTTTTGTAGGTATCTCCACATGTCTATGTGATGGCCTCTGCACCAATTGTTAGCCAGCATTTACTAATTGCATGCAGCCTGTTGTGTAGTGATTGCAGTTCTCACTGTGATTACAGGACTGTGCTATAAAAAAGTCTGTTAGATAGGTGTAGCCCTTTCAGATTATCAGGGTGGGGACCATGCTGGTTTGCTGTGGACACTGTTCTGTGAGTGTAAGGGTTGGTATGTCTCATATTTCAGGCTGTGTTGTAGACACTGCAATGCATGTTGTTCTGTAAGCTGAGTATTCCTTCCTCCAGAGTCCTCTTCTCCATGTGTATGTAAACTGACACCTATGACTAGTAATACTGTGTATATGGGTGTGTGTGCTTTCCTGTGGGGATTGTGGTGTAACTGGTATATAGCAGTGGCTCTTGCAATCTGTTTCTATGGCTTCAATATTTGGCCTTTACATTCACTCGTTGTATGCCTGCTAGGTGTCTTTCCTGTAATGTGTTGCTATGGCTTTCCTATTTTCCGTTTACATTCACAGCTTGTAATGCTTGCTGAATCTGTTTGGGCAGCAATTCCCTATGTGTTTGTTGTGGTAGGGTGTTATTGCATGCAGTGTGGTCTGGCCATGGTGTGGGCCTTGACACTTACAAGGGTATTTGATCATGCTGCTGTGCAGGCCTCAGATACTCTCCAGAGCATCTTTTATCAGCCTCATGGAATGGTACATAGCAGTGGGTTACTCCAATGACATATTCTGATATTCTGCAGTTGTGACTGTGGGTTATGTCAAGCATATGTATTAGTACACCATTTGTGACGTGCAGGTGGTGCATACCTTCAGTCAGTCATAGTTACCATTGCATGTGTAGTTACACCTTTCTGCCTACTGTTAGTACATTTGACAGGGTGTCAGTGGGGCACAGTTGACATTTGTTTTCACATTAGGGACATCCCTGTAACTCAGTCACAGTTGCTATGTCTGATCTCTTAACTATTCAACTATGGCAGTGTTTATCCTGCTCTGAGTATGTGTTTGGCTTGCCAAATGCTAGTGACATTATTACCTAGTAGTTACCAACTAGCATGACTGTTTCTCAGCACACAGTGCTATTTTACAAATCCACTAGATTTGACAATAAATATACATGACATGCTTTGTGTACTAGACTTGCTATATTCCCTTTACATTACTTCCTACCATTTTATGATATATTTCTTTCAGCACAATGTTCTTGTATAGCAGCCATGGCTTAGTGGTAAGTCATGCAGACTAGTGTTTCCAAGGTCCTGGGTTCGAGACTCAGGGAGGTATTTTATTTTGCTGCTGAGAATACTACAGGCCTTGTCATTCAGAGTGACTAAGGCACTTTTAAGCAGTTGTAAGCGGGTTAGCGCTGGTTTGCGCGGAGCTCACGCATGTGCACTGCCGCTTAGCTTTGCGCACACCCGCTTACTACTGCTTAAAAGTGCTTACTCTCACAAGACACCAGCTATTTTCTTTTAAAGAAAAGAAAATGGGGAGATAGGAAAGTGGTGAAAAAGGGGGCACAAAGAGGGTAGGACAGTAGGAAAACAAGCTCGGGTTTTGCAGGAGGGATGTAGGAAAGGCCCATAGCTGCCCATTTCTTCGTCAGCAACAGCTGTGCATATGTTTGTAATTTGGTGTGAAATTTGAAACCTTCCACCCCTGAGAGAGGTGTGAGGACAACAATAATATTTGTTGTACAGCCAATTGTAATTGTCAGTTTACATGTCCAGCAGACATGTGTGCAAAATGGGCAGCTATGTATGGGGCGTAATTTTTTTGGGGGTACAGAGTGCCCTTTTTTTTTTTTTTCAGGTGAGAGTGGTATGTCAGGTACAGGAAGTCGGTATAGCTGAGGAGGTAGGTAGGGGAGGTTAACAGACAAGACAAACAAGACGCATACAGGGGTGGTGTATGACACATGTGGGGGGGTTACACAATTGACGGGGATGGATGTTTGGATATCTCAAGCCCATGAGCCCACAGATGGCAACAGTGAAACTGAGATCCCCACCCATGGGCAGTTGCCACTGTGCCTTCACTGCCCAGGACGGGGCTGTGCTGGGGGCTGTATAGGCCGGGCAGCAGGCATGCCCGTGAGTTGTGCCACCTGTGCCTCAAGCTGGCGTAGGGGCCCAAGCACAGCGTGCCGGATCTCCCTACGCACCACAGTCCGGACACTACGGAGGGTGAGTGGATGTTCTCCTCCGGCCACGCTTGCAGAGGGGGGATGAGCCCCATCCCCTGCAGCGCTTCCACCTGCAGGTGGCACAGGGCCACCGGAGGAGGGTCCGGCCTGGGCACTACTGCCAGGTGCACTCGCCAGCTGAGGTGGGAGAGGTGGGTCCGCTGGAACCCGCCTTCCCTGTCGTCCTATATTTTGCATTATTTTATGACAGTTTGGGTTAGTAACGTACAATACCATTCACAATTAGTTGTAACAGCATGCATTGGTATTCCCATTAACCAAACACCCATAAATTCAAGCCATTGAACAGCAAGCATAACACATGCATAATTTGAACAACAATACACAATCCAACAACATGCAGGGTTGACTGATGGCAACAGCCATCAGGTTTGGATGTATGAACAGGGCACATGCATCAACGTACATGCAAATATGTATGAACCAACAGGACAAATGTCCAGGGGTGTTAATTGTGAATGCACATACCTATTTCATGTAGAATGGATTATTTGTGGTTATAGGGTAGGGTGAAGAAATATTTCATTAACAACTTCAAATACCTATACATATGCTGTACATTTCTACTAGCTGCAGATATATACACACTACAGGTCTGACTACAGTTTCCTATGTGACAACTTATTGAGGTTGATGATAGAAATGTTACTGCTACATCAATATACATTTCATATTTATTCATACACATTCATATCTGGCTCTGTTCAGCTACATCATCCTGCTACATTTGCTTTATATGGCTATAGACAACTGTGGATGTTTGGTATTTCATACAACCATACTATCTGCATATTGCAAACTGAGAGCAACATATCCAGATTTTGGGACACACATTCCAGCTTCAGTACTTTTTTTCAACACATGTTGCTGTTTGGTTCTGCCTGTCACATTCATTTCATTCTGTACTGACTGCAGTATACTTTATTCAGGAGTTATTACTACTTTATTGGTGGATTCATACCTCTTTCTCACACTCTCTCACTTGTTTTATTTTTACAATTCAGGATGGTACTTAATTCTAGGCTTTATTGACATGTTTTACTTTTAGTTATAACAAACCTTTCCAACACTCTCACTTGTGTCATGTTTCAGAATTTAAGCAGGGATATATTTCACACATGTGTTTTACTCAGCTTCTGTAGCTGTACTTTTCAGCCTGCTGCAGGTTATGTACTATTATATTACAGGTGGGACATCTTTATTTCAGACTTGTTTCATTTTTATTTTTGGATTACAGGCTGCATCACACTTTTGTAATCAAGCAATACTTGCAAACTCTCTTACACTGTTACTTGCACATTTTATTAATAAGTGACTACACTGCACTCTTTTGCAAGCTGTCATACTTATATTTTTTTACAGTTACAGGGAGAGAATTACTGACCTGCCTGGTGGCGCAACCGCACCAGCCTATCGGCATAGGCTCGACGGTTCGCAGAACGGACACCTGCAGCTGCAATATAAATGAAGTAATATTGGAATACACATCTCCATAATATCAGCTAGGTTACTTTCTTACATAAATAATTACATGTAACTTACTCAGTAGTGGGGCATTGGGCATTTGCCAGGCCTCCTGGATCCAACGGTTCAGTTGGTCCTGCTTCCATCTCTTCAGGTCCACATGGTGGTGATGGACCTGTTCACCAGTCCTTGGTATTCCTGTGGTACTGGTGAGATCATGTACCAACCGGTCCCATGCCTCAGCCCTATATGCTCCCCACAGGACCTGGCCCTGCATGAATTGGGCCTCATGATCATGGACGAGAAGCCAAACCATATATTTGGACTCCTCAACGCCCCACCTCTGTGTTTGGAAGCAACTACCCTCTCCTACACCTGCCATCCTGACTGCAAGTCGGTTCCACAATCGGTTATGCTGTGTATTCCCGCCTATTGGGCTTATATATGCTGTTTTTCCCGCACTTATCTGTGATTGGCCAATTTGGAATTGTATCAGCTTCACAAAACCTGCTTTGTCATGCTCCTCTTTCCATTCATTCGTATATATACGCTATTACTGCATTTCTAAGAGCAACTGTCATGGCTTAGTGGTTCAGTACTTTGACTATGGTGCATGGTATCCTGAGTTCGAGCCTGGCCATTGCTTTTTATATTTTATGACTGTCTACACAGGCTAGGAGGTGTGTCTGTGTAAAGGCAGTTTTGATACAGCTTGCTCAACATTGCCCGCTGGTTAGCTTGTTGGCACGGTGCGCAGCTCCGCACAAATGGGGCACGCTGGCTTACGTGCCGTTTGGCTATCAGCATGCATATTACACTCAGCTCAGCTATGGGCACACAGTTTCAGCGTGTTAAAATGCTGCTCAACCCCGGGCACTCATTTTACACCTGTTAAAACACTGCTCACCTACGGGCAGATATACTCAACTTGTTAGAGTGTAGCTCAGCTATGGGCACATCTGACATTTTTTTTATTTTTTATTATCTCACATTTCTTCAAAATACATGGCCCATATCATTACATTTTACATAAAATATAATTTTATATATGTACATACATGTCAGGGAATTGTTTCGTGCTTATTTAAAAAGTGATGTTGTGGGGGCTCGAACCATGACTGCCTCCTCTTCAGGCAATGTCTCTACTGCTACGCTATTGCTTCTTGGCTTACTTTGCATATTTAGTTCTTATATGCTTTTCCACTGACTGCTAACTGTGGCTGAGCACCAGGCACGCCCACGCAAACGAGCGCACTCACAGGCAAACATCTTTACAACTTATAAAAAATATATAAGATGTTCATTTATACATTTTATGTTCATAGTCTGTGGGGGCATGTGTTGTGTTGTGTTTATTCACATTTACACGGACTCTGTCATGGGGGTTTACTTTCGGGACTTTTACTCTTCTGGGGGCGTGTCCATTTGCAGGGCTCACCCTACGGACATGCCCCCTACTTTCTTACATGGACCGTGTTAGCCTTAGGTGTGATTCAGCATGCCCTCATGCATATGCATGGCATGCTGACGTCACACTGTTTAACTGCAGCCTCCGTGTAAGCCTTGTAACTCTTACACAGAGGCTTCGTGAATCCTGCCCATTGACTACATTGGAATTCATGACTATTGTATTAGAAAATAATTTTATCTTTTATGAGGGTGAATACTTTAAGCAAATAAAAGGGGTTGCTATGGGGGCCTCTTGTGCCCCCATATTTGTGAATTTAGTTTTAACTGAATGGGAACACCAACATGTATTCAACAGTACCTACAAAAAGAATCTCAGACTGTATGTATATTTCCTTGATGATGTTTTTATTTTATGGGAAGGAGAAACTGAGGATACGGAGAAGTTTGTTATATACCTTAACAACAAATGTTCCTATTTTAAGTTCACTCATACTTAGGATTTGGAAGGTTTAGCTTACTGAGATTGTTATATTTCACACACTGATAGAGGTTTTAAATCCAACATCCACCGTAAACACACCTTTAGTAATTCTTACTTGGAATTTAATAGCTGTCATCCCTATTCACAGAAAAAAAGCATACTTAAAGGACAATGTATTAGGGCAGCAAGAATGACATCTGACTATACCAAAGTGGTTAAAGAATTAGGTACAGTGGGTAGTATGTTTTTGGAAAGGGGGTACCCCCAGAAAATTATTAGACAGACCATTGACTACATTTTGTCTAAATTGGGAAGTTTGTACAAACACTTATTGGGAATGGATTTTATCCCTGTATAGGAAAATACATCTGAAAATAATTTTAGTAGAGCTATGGTTTTGAAATAATGCCCTTATTCTCCTATGGTAAAAGATGTGATAACAAAGAACTGGAATATACTAAGGAGTGACACCGAACTTTATAAATTCCTTGGAAATAGCCCGTTTGTACATAAAACAGGTAGGAATATTAAGGCCAACTTAAGAGGACAGTAAGAATAAAGAAAAGTATACAGGAGACAAGGGGACAAAGAAGTGTGGATGCTGTAATCAGTGTGAACACATATCTCAAAGGAGAAAAACAGCTAGAAAATATGAATCAAACTAAGGTCATCTTTCAGTATGGGAACTGTAGTATAAAGGGTGTAGTTTATTTGGCCATGTGCTCCACCTGTCCAGCATTTTATGTCAGAAAAACAAACAGGTTCCTAAAAAACAGAATTTACAAGCACTATTATGAAATTAGGAAACAAAACAGGAAGAATGCTTTGTACAGGCAAATGGAAAGTAACAGCACCTGTAATACATTCAGATTTGCCATTTTGAAAAGGCTACACATTAACCCGAGGGGTGGCAATTGTAAGTTATTATTAGAAGAAAAAGAAGTTTTTTGGCAGCTAAAATTAAATGCTTGCAGCCCCCCAGGACTTAATGATTTTATTGCACTAAAGCCAGTATTAGAGGCTAAGATATAACGTGTTTCTTTTGAAAGTGATTTCTTATAATTCATTTTCATGTTTATTTTATGTTTTTTTTGTAATATTCCACTTCAAGTATCTTATGGTTTTTGTAAGGGAAGCTTTCATTGTTGTAAATTTTTTTTATCTTTAATTTTATTCTTTGCCACAGGAAGTGTTTTTAGAGAAGTATGATGCCATTTCCTGGTTCTAGAAACTATAAAAGGAAGTTGGCCATCTTGTTTTAACTGAATCTGCAGAAGTCCTGTTAAACAGGATGAAAGCGCTAATTCCAAATTCTAAGTGAGAATTAAACTGCTTTTTTATTTTAAAGGGAGTCTTTATTGTCTTTTGCATCATTCAGCCAGATTTGCAGAGTGACGTTGTGATTAGTTGCCTATTTCTGCATTTTAACTACTATTCTGCTAGGTGTTTGTTGTTGGATGCACAAATTATTTAAGTCTGAAAGAAAAAAATAAGACTGACTCACTCGTGATGTTTTGTTCAGGCTATCACTAAATCAAAAGATTGTAAACAACAGCACTAAGATGCACACAAGATCATCTAGAGTTTAATTCAATTACTTCCTCCAGACTTAATTACAACAGAGACTTGGCCATTTAGGGTGTGCTAAAAGCATGGGGGATCTAAAACATTAAACAAAGCATGAAAATGCAAGAAAGAAGTAATCTATCTAAATATTGTGGAATTAGGATGAGGGGAAAACAGAGAAGGCATTAGAGAAGTGCAGGAGGGACTAATGGACAGTGGGGGACACATGGAGTCCTCTAGTTAGGGCTCCATTTTACCTAAGGCTAGCCACGATTATTGCAGCCAGATATCTATGGTTTATATAGTCAGTAAAGTGGCTATAATGTGTGAGTACATACTGAGACAGCCTGTGGATGAAAGTGAATGTCCCCATCTGTTGCTTGACCAATGGTCATTGACCTGCTGTAAAAGAGCCCCACCCCATTGCATTTAGCCCCACCTACTCAGTTGCTTCATGCAGCCCCCTTTGCTTTGATGTCGCTAGTCAGCACTGAAAGTGGGGTAGAAGAAAATCAGCTAAAATGTATTGGAATGAAATACTCGCTTTGCATTAATATTTTCCCCTTTCTTTGGTATATCCTTTTCTCAGATCCACTTCCTCTCACCCCCCCCCCCCATTATATTTATGATGTGTAGTGTGCTGGAACTACATTTGCTTTGGTTGTCTCTTCTCTCTAAAAAAACTGTGACCTATAATAACCTGCAAACAGGTACTTACATAAAGAGGATTATGAGAGCATCTCCAGTCATCACCAATTTATTATGTGGTTCAGACCTGGATGTCAAGAAATTCACCTCCAGAGCACAGCAAAGTAAACCCTGAGATGTGAATCTTGACATTCATGTTAAGAACAAATATGGTCAGACAGACCCAATTGTAAGGGTTTTTTTTTTTTGGTACACTGAATCTTAGCTGCCCACTGTACTCTTACCTACAGAAGTAGAAAATGTGTAGGAGCAGAAATGTTTTAAGCCTTAGAAAACTGTAAAAGACTTAGCACTGCCATGCAAACAGTGGTCAAAGGTGAAGAGTATATTTGCTTCTGTAAAAAAACTATAATACAATTTGCACTGCCACACACAAAAAGAAATGTGGTAGTACAAAGTGTTTTACAGCTCTTAAAGCTGTTTTTGTTTTTTTACAGCTGTTCTTTGATGCCCACTGTTTATGCTGTACAGTGCAACTAGAACTTAACACTGAAAGGTCATTAACAAAATGATCATTTTCCTGAATTTGGAGTAGAGTCATAGCACGTCATGCAGTATATAGAAATGTTACAACTTTTATAAAATGTCTTAACAGTAATGTTGATATGCAACAACATATTACAATAAAGAAAATATTCTAGCATTTTACAGTACAGAGTGATTAGTGCTTTGCATTCTGCATGGAGCAAGAAAACAGTGCACTAAATTATGTAATGTGTGACCTCTTTATGTTTATGATGGACATACTCAGATTTGAATACTATCGAACAATCCTGTTGGCCATATGGAATGTTTTTTTATTTTCCCTGCACTAGGTAATTTCTTTGACTTTTAAAATGAATAACAGCAAAAAAAAAAAAAAATCAGCATATTACCTTATAAGGTATAAGTTCTGAATTGTACACTTGTAACAGACTTCTTGCACTGCAGTTTTGTATCTTGCATGAAGGTTAGTTGCGTGTCACATGGTCCAGTAGCAGTTTTCTATATGGTGTGAAGGTCAGAGATGTGCTACATGGTGTAGCTACATTACAGCTGCCATCAGCTATTTCACAACTCATAAGGTTTGCAAAGCAGGTGCATTAAATGATTATTTTATTTACAATAACTCACTACTATAGTTTTCCCTACAACATCTATGAACAGCAGATGTACTGGAAGGTTACTAGTAGGAACTCATTTCTTCAGTGCTACCCCAGCAAAATTTCACATGTCAGACCACACATTACACATTCTGAGGTACATCATTCTTCTTGTCTATCAAAAATGTGCTGATTATTATTTATTGTGAAGCATAAATTCATATGAATTATAAAAGGTATTTATGTTGTTTGAGTCAAAAAAGTCAAGAAGGTCAACTGTCATCCTAGCCCTTATCCTGAGTACAGTATAACAGCCAGTCCCTTGTAATTATATTTTAACAACTTGATACACTGTAATGTGCTACAGGAGAAGAAAAGGCATTCTGTTCAACAAACTGATACACTGTAATGTGCTACAGGAGAAGAAAAGGCATTCTTTTCAACAAACTGATACACTGTAATGTGCTACAGGAGAAGACACGGCATTCTGTTCAACAAACATACACTGTACTGTGCTACAGGAGAAGAAAAGGCATTCTGTTCAACAAACTGATACACTGTAATGTGCTACAGGAGAAGAAAAGGCATTCTGTTCAACAAACTGATACACTGTAATGTGCTACAAGAGACGAAAAGGCATTCTGTTCAACAAACTGATGCACTGTAATGTGCTACAAGAGACGAAAAGGCATTCTGTTCAACAAAATGATACATACACTGTAATGTGCTACAGGAGAAGAAAAGGCATTCTGTTCAACAAACTGATACAGTGTAATGTGCTACAGGAGAAGAAAAGGCATTCTGTTCAACAAACTGATACAGTGTAATGTGCTACAGGAGAAGAAAAGGCATTCTGTTCAACAAAATGAGTGGCAAGTAATAGTAAGAAACCCCAGGTCAAACAGCCTCAGATCTCCTTTGTATTCAACGTGAATGAACGGCTTGTGATTGTTTATTGTTTTACTGTCAGCTTGTTGCAGTACTAGATTTAGGGTCAAAGGCTTGTGTTTGACACTCTCATGATTATCACTCTTATGTGTGATCACTAATGTACAAATATCAGGAAATGTATTTAAATATCATGATTGTAGTGTCCCCAGGATGTCTCTTTTCTACAGGATACAGCAGTTTTATTGAGGATGGATGGATGGATGGATGGATGGATGGATGGATGGATGGATGGATGGATGTATGGATAGGATGAATAGACAGACAGATGGGTGAACAGCAGTCTGCAATATGGTATATGTGAGAAGCAGGAATGTCAGCAATGCAGTCTCCCCCTGCAAAAAAATTATTTTGTAAATGATTTTTGTAACCAAGGCTATTGCTCACATTTAAGTGTTTGTGAAAGCAGCATTGCCCATATAAATAATTCCTTTGAAGTAAAATACAGTTAGATGTGAAATTCTAAACGGACTGTGTCAAACACTTAATAATACTCCTGATTCAGAGAAAAGGCCACTGGGAATTTTCAACCCACGTTAGCAAATGAGTACTTCCAGAGTCTTCCTCCTGATTCCAAAATGATAACTGGATTCCATATGTAGCAATACATTTTCAAATACGTTGAATTTTTTAATGGCTTTAAAAGCCAGTGAAAATTTCCAAAGCATGTGAATAGCAGATGTTAGTCTATGAAGTGTTTCTGAATAGGATGTACTTCATTTTTTAAATTTCTTCATATCCTTTGGGTTTTTGATACCATGATAAAAACAGACCCATGCCTAAGTCAGGGTATAATTAAAGTTCATGAAATTAGTATAGTTTCATCTTAAATGTTAGCCAAAAGTGCTCTTTGCAGCAGCCGCAATGTGCTCAGAATTGATTCCTTCAGAAAGTCTATGGAATGACATATATTGATAGCATATCTAAATATAACTGCAGGTTCATTTTTTTAGACCCATTGCTTCTACTGCTACTGGAACTATCTAAGTATTACTTACACATTGCTCTCGTTTCTGCCTGCAGATCCTGGTATTTTATGACTTTGTGTCTCACTCTATACATAACACACTGTAATCACTGAATGTAGCAATTTCAGTAATCAATGCTACTTTTGTCTTATTTTAATGGACACTATATCTGGTTTTCTCACATTTATTTTTGAACTGTTGGTATTGGGTGATCCCATGTGATATAAAAATCATCGTTTTCTATAATGCTTTGTGGATCATGTTTCCAATGCTTCTCAGCTACTTCTGCAGTACAGTGTTTGCACGATCCCAGTACAACAGTCTTGCCACATTATTGTGCCTCAGAGTATACATGTTTCACCCTTTTTAATTTTTCCAAGTATTTTGGGTTTATATTACCATGACGGGAATGGACCCCATTCCTAAGTCAAAGTACAATTAAAGTTCATGAAATTAGTATTGTTTCAGTCTTTGATGTCAACCAAAAGTGCTCTTCGCAGCACCCATAATGTGCCCAGTAATGACTCCTTCTGCCATTTGTATGGAGTTACATGTATTGGTTACATATCTAAATATGATTGTAGATTGTTTTTTGTAAGACCCGTTGCTTCTACTACAATTGGAAATGTCTGGGTATCTTTCTTCCACATTGCTCTCGTTTCTGCCTGCAAATCCTGATATTTTATGACTTTATGTCTCTCTGTATGTAAGACACTATAGTCAATGGGTATAGTGATTTTAATGATCAATGCTACTTTTCTCTTCTTTTCATGGACCACTATATCTGGTTTTCTCACATTTATCTTTTGAACTGTTGGTAATGGGTGATCCCATGTGATGTAGACTTCATCATTTTCTATAATGCTGTGTGGTTCATGTTTCAGTGTTTTTCAGCTACGTGAATACCATAATGTTTACAGAATCCCCAGTGCAATACTCTTGCCACAATATTATGCCTTTCAGTATACAGTCCTTCTGCCATTAGTATGTCACAATCAGCAACGAGGTGTGTGACTGTTTCCAATTCTGTTTTACAAACCCTACATTTGTCTGTTTCTCCCACATGTTCAATGGACTTTGTAAACCAACATTTGTAGCCCATTATCTTAGGCCTCCAATATAAACATTTCATCTTTTGGTTTGAATTTGCCTCTCCTTAACCATTCCTGCATTTGATCCTAATCAACATGAGGTTCTTCTAGAAGTTTTCTGCACTTGCAACTATATTTATGAATTTTCCACATTTCTTGCCTTCTCATCTGATCCTTCGCCTTATATTCTTTCTTTTGTTTTTTGGCACATTCAGTTGCCTCCTGATTTTTATATACTTCTGGTTTGATTTCTATTCCTGCTTGATGTCGATATGCTTCTGCTAAATTAAGCAGAGATGTCATCTTAGATTTATTCTCCCCATGTTTCAAAACTTTCACTACTTTTGGGTCCCGTGAGGTCAGCAGTCCCATGATTGCAGATCTATACATATAATCAATTTCAAGGAGGCCCATACCTCCTTTGGAATGGGGAATATATAATCTTGGTATGCACTGATTTTTATAAATCATTTGGTGAACATGAAGCATCTTTATTGTTTTCCTATCTAATCTATCCAACACATGTTGGAGCCAGTCAATCACTCCAAAACTATAAGTTAGGACAGGAAGAACAAATTGGTTTATAGCTTGAACTTTGTTCCTAGATGTCAACGCTGTTCTGAAGATTAATTTAAGTCTTCTAAAATATTTCTTACTGAGTTTTATTCACATTTGTTTATGTTTTATTGCTTGATCCTTCATACTGTCTTTCGGCTTTTCCCGGTTAGGGGTCGCCACAGCAGAACTCCGTTCCGCTAATGATTGGCAGTAGAGTTTTACATGATGGCTTGCCGGGCCTAACGTGCAACCTTCAGTGAAGGAATGCCCATTCACGCATGTCGACACACAAGATGCTCTAACTGAGAATCGAACGTGCAACGTCTAACTGTGAGGTGGCAACGCTACCGCAGCACCACCACCGCAGTATTGCTTGATCCTTCATCAGTTCCCAAATATTTATACACTCCCTCTAGCTCAAGTTCTTTTATATCACATTCTTGTCCCAAACTGATGTTTTCCTGGTGCTGCAGTTTTCTTGCTTTAAAGGTTGCTTTTGCACATTTATCAAGACCAAATGACATTCTTATATCATCTGAAAAAGTTTAGATTACTTGCAGTTGTGCTTTGAGTTCCTCATCTGATGAGCTATACAGTTTTAAATCTTCGACAAAGAGTAGATGAGAAGTCTTTACACTTTGTTGTTTTCTAGGAGCCAAATTATAGCCATGACCTAATCTGATAAATAGACAGCTTAATGAGTTAAGGGCAAGACAGTGTAGCACCCTGAAATATCCCTCTTTGGATTTTTATCCCTGGAATAATAATTTCTACTTTATCATGGCTTAATTGCAAAGTGGTCTGCCATTGTTTCATGTCACTGTAATGTATTTGATCAGTGTAAGCTGTATCTTTAAGCACTCTTTTATCTATGAATGTGGGATACTATGAAATACTTTTTGTAGTCAGTCCATGTCATACTTATGTTCTTCCCCTTTTTACAGTTCTCCATTATGCCTTTATTTAGCAACAGATGATCCTTTGTTCCATATGACTTTCTTTTATTGTCCTTTTGTTCTACCGCCATGATTGAGTTTTCCTCTAAATGACTATAAACTCTGTTGGCATCAATTCTGGTGTATAGTTTATATGTAGTTGAAAGGTAAGTTATTGGTCTACAATTTTAGGGTAGCATACAGGTTCACTCTTAAGTAGGAGCATTGCTTTTCCTGTTGTAGCCAGCTTGGTGTCTGTCCAGGGTGTGCATATAAATAGTTCTTACTCATGGCTAAATCTTTGTGTAAAGATGTTAATACTTTTAACCAGAAGTTAGGTACTGCAACTGGGCCTGGCATTTTCCAATTAGAGGCTTGCCTTAACTTTGTTTCAATCTCTTTAGCTGTTACTTCATGCCATTTCATATCCTGTACCTTTGAACATCTTATACTTTTGTTTACTTCTTCTGTCCATTTAGCATCTTTGTTATGTTCCACAGGATCCGCATACATACTTCTTCAAAAATGTATCTTTCTTCTTTTTTGGTTGGTCTTTCAATTCCTTTTACCTTTTTTCCAAATTCTCTATAAAACTTTTTAGGGTCATCAATAAATTGCTTATTTTGTACTTTTCCTTTATATTTATCTGTGTATCTTCTAAGTTTTTTCTTCCTGTGCTGATATTTTTAGTTTATTATTTGTGATAGTGCATGAAAGATCCTGATCCATTATAATATTGCACATTGCTTTTATCATGTCTATCTTTCTGAGTATTTTTGTTGATCTGTTCCCTCTTCTATACTCCTCTGACAGTGACACTTCTTGTCTTAACTGCTTTATAGTTTTCTCTATTTGATACTTTCATGATGGTATTCAATTTCTCCCCTTCCTTTCCCTTACTACATTGTGTTCTTGTGGTAGAATTGTATCTGTTATTAATTTAGCTGCACAGTAATATATTTTGTTTACTTCTGTTATATCGCATGGAACTCTATGGACAGTCCTAATTACTGTGTTCATTTGTTTTATCAAACTTCTGACTTTTGGGGTTTTATTAACCTTCTTCAGTCTATTTCTTTCATTGCTCTTAATATGTCTATCTAAATTAATGTCTTTCGGCTTTTCCCAGTTAGGGGTCACCACAGCGGAACTCCAGTCTGCTGATGATTGGCAATGGATTTTTACAGTGCTGAGGTTCCAGCCCGAAGCCCAACCTTCAAAGAAGGCAACCCTTTCATGCATGCACCTACCTGCATGTCTTTAAACATCACTCGACCGTGGGGAGGACATGCAAACTCCACACCGAAGGTGCTATCTATCTCTATTAAATCAAGTAACTCTTCTCTTATGTCATTTTCTTATAAACTGAGGGCACATTTTTTGTTCTCCATTTTTTGCAAACATTCTTTAGAAAGTTCCATAACATCTTCTTGTGGCGCATTCTCTTCAGTTTCATCCTGTGTCATCCATTGCTCTCTCATATGGGGACTCACTGGCCTATCACTCCTCAGCATTGACTGCTCCAGAGTTTCCATAGTTTCCTGTTCCTTCTCTTGCTGTCCAGCTTCAAGTGAACATTTATACTGGTTTCCTGTGGAAGGCTCCAAAATATCTTCATATGGCAACTGACCAGTTGCTTCCTACTCCACTGGTTTCTCCTTAATTTGGATGTCTATTGCTCTATCCTGCTGGGGTGCTATTTGAGTTAGATTTACTACACTGAATCCTTCACTTCGCAGGTATTCCATAATCTCAGTTTCTGTTTCTTTAACTTCTCCATTACTAATCTTCTTTTCTACTTTTCCTCTTAGTCTTCTTATTTTTTGTATTTATTGTATAGTTTTCCATGTCTGGATCCCTTTGACTGTATTTCTCTTCAGATATCTTTGGTGCTACTCTTTTTGTATTGATTAGTTTTGCTTTCTCCTTTGCATAAATATTACACCATATTAAATCTCTTTTTCTTTTCCATGTCCATATTTCTTCTTCAGATCACTTCTGATCTTTCTGTTTCTCCTTACTTTGGGGACTTGTTCCATTGTGCTGTGATGTAACCTATGTTAGACCTTCTACACCAAATCCTTCACTTTGCAGGCATTCCATAACTTCAGGTTCTATTTTTTAACTTCTACTTTACTAATCTTATTTTCTACATTCTCTCGTTGTGATATTTTCTTTATTGTGAACATTTCCATAACTGGATGCCTTTGCCTATATTTCTCTTAGAATATCTTTGAGGCTGCCTTTTTTGTATTGATTAATTTGGCTTTTGGTTTTGCATAAAAATTGCACCATATCAAATTTCTCTCTTTCCCATGTCTGTATTTCACCATTATAAGAGAATTAGTGGTAAGCCAAACTGCTCACCATTGTAATTCCCACATGGAGGAAGATCTACCCTTAGGCTACAGAGGAATGGGATGGTGCTGACTGTGGCCAGTGTAGCATGGATGTGTACTATGTGATCTGCTGTCCTCTTTGGATATAGGAGATGATTCCAAATGAAATGTTCTTGCAAACTTTGAATTCCAGTTTTGTAAGAAAGCCCAACAAACTGTCACCACTGTTGCTGAAGGCCAGAAACTGCATGCATTACAAAGTTTTACTTATTATTCATTCATTCTTCCCAACACCTTATTGGCCATGCTGTGGGACTGGGCACATTCAAGGATCATCAAGAGTTAAGCAGGAGTTTGCGCCATCATTCCACTATGCCAGGAAGAGGTAATGGGATTCATTTTCATACAATGTTTGTGAATGCCATTATCTGTTCATTGCATAGCAGGCACTGTAAGAAGCAACAATCCTAGAGTAGTGTCCACAGTTAGGTGGACACACTCCAACCCTACATAATCATACTGGAAGAGTGGACTGTTTTTTTAATCACAGAGTTGCATTACAGCCCACCACAGAGCCACACCAGGTATTTTGCAATCTGCTCCCAGATCTGAATACAAATATTAAAATAAGGGAAAAAAATAAAACACTCACAACAATAAACCAATGAGAAACTGAATGACTGGCAAATTGGATCTGATTCTATGCATCTGATAGTAACAAATCTTAATATGATGAACACTGTACTACCACAATACCTTGCAAAAATGAACGGATCCTACAATAAATAAATAAATAAATAAAAATATTAAAGCTTTTGTCAGAACTGAAGCACAAATCCACCTACAATCACAAGACATTTTGGGTGGTAAAAATAAGCCCTGTTATTGCACCCATCCCCAGAGTCTTGCAGCCTCAGAAAGAGAATATTAAAATAGCATGATAGGGGCCTTGATCCTATATTTAAAGAATGGCTCTAATATGGATATTATGATGCTCATTGTGTTTAGACTGAGCAATATGCTGATATCCATGATGTTCTGTTTTCTCAAATGTGAATTCTGACTGTCCTCCGGATTTACTAATCTTCCATGCAGGACTAATCTAGTCCTGCATGGAAGCAGCAGTTTAAGAGGAGGATGGCAGCACGCCATGCATATTAATGAAGGCGCACTGCCTGAACCCTAATGCTACACAAAGCATAGATGAGTGCAGGGGGCGTGTCTGAGAGCAGAGCTCTCAGAATAAACATGCCCCTGCAAAGTAGAACAGTAGAATTTGTAACTAAATGAGCGAGACCGCTCATAAATGTTCGCATATCCCCACCAACAGTCCCCATGTGTACAACAGCAACAGTACATAAAAATAAAATGAAGAAACCCTTTTATTTATTTTTTTAAAACCCCGAGTACAGCTAACCATAGGTGCGCAGGTTTGCCCATCGCTTAGCTATGGTTAAAGCAGCTGAAAAGGCTGAAGAGGATAACAAGGAATTTTATTTATTTATTTAGTTATTTACATTTGTTGACCAGGAGTGTCCGACTGGACGTAAGTCCAGTGGAGGCCTGGGGAGAAAAGCTCCACAGTTAAAATAAACAGACAGCAGTTACATTGAATTACATATCGATTAACAATTTAACATAGCAATTATAGGCATATTTACAGATGAAGATCATAGTACATCAGTAGACAACTAGAATCTTTATCTGCGAAGTATATGACAGACATTAACAAATGTTACAATAAGAAGTACCTGCTGTATAATTAGTACTAGGCTTATGAGCATCTGAGCTTGCTATAATCAAGGTAGTTAGTGGGGTGGAAAGAAAGGTAGTGGTTGGATGGGGTGGGTGGTATTAGAGTGGGAGTTGCAAGGGCATAGCCAGCATGTTTTTAGGTGCACTTTTAGTAAAGTTTTGAAGTGGGTGCATGATGGTACAGAGGTAATTGTGGGTGGGAGGGAGTCCCATAATTTGGCTATTGCCAAGAGAATAGTGCTTCCCCAGCAGAGTTATTGACTTTATTGATCTGCAAGTGATTTTTGTTGCTGGATCTTAGTGGCCTGGTGGTGCGATACAGTTGGGGTAGATTCTGGAGGGATGGGACATTTAGTGGATGGTTTACTAGTTTGTGGGTGAGTGAGAGTTGATACCATTGAAGCAGGTGAGAGAGTTCAAGCCAGCCCAGTTCAGCAAGTGAGAGACAGTGGTGACTATGGTAGGATGCCCCTGTGACGAATTTGGCGATTTTGTTGTTTAGATCGCATTGCCTTAGGTTGGTATATATTGGAGAGGCATAAAGTAGCATGGAGATAAGGTGGGAATTTGCTATTGAAATATTTGTTGCTTTGGTGAGAAGTTGCTTATTTCTGTATAACGCTCCTAGTTTTTTGTGGACTTTTTTTATGGTCATGGATATGTGAATGTCAAATTTTAGTTTATTGTCTATCTCCACTCCTAGCAATTTGGTGTGTTCAGTCGGGTATATAGTGGTGTTGTCTTTTGCTGTGATGTTAAAGTGAGAGTTGTTTTGAGTATGTTTGGTGGGTTGGAAGATGAGTAGTTTAGTTTTGTTTGGGTTGAGTATTAACTGGGCATTGGATAACCAAGTTTCAACAGAGGAAAAGGCTTCCTGTGTGACTTTTTGCAGTTTGGATAGACACTGGGCTGAGCAGATGATGGTTGAGTCATCTGCATATTGTATGAGTGTGCCATGTTTGGTGGCAGAGGCTTGATTATTGGTGAAAACAGAGAAGAGTAGGGCTCCAAGGATGGATCCTTGGGGAACCCCTATGGAGACAGGTAGTTGGGGAGATATGTCATTCTGCCATACAACAGATTGTTGGCGGCCAGACAGGTAACTCTGAAACCAGTCGGTGACTGATTGAGAGAAGGATAGGTTATTGAGGACAGAGATGAGTTGTTTGTGTGGGATCATGTAAAATGCTTTAGATAGGTCTAGGAAAGTAGCAGAGGAGAGATAGCCAATGTTTTTATGCTGAAGGATAGTGTTAGTAAAGGAGAGTAAGGCAGTGGTGGTGCTATGGTTTGGTCGGAAACCATGCTGAGTATTGGAAAGGAGGTTGTTAGTAAGGAGGTAGACTGAGACTTGAGAGTGTATGCATCTCTCTGGTATTTTGGAGAGTGGAGAGAGAATAGCTATGGGGTGGTAATTGGTTAGTTCAGTGGAGGGGCCGCCTTTGTGGAGGGGAATTATGTGTGATACTTTCCACAGTGTGGGAACGTAACTTTCTGACAGAGATCGGTTAATCAGGATGGATACTGGGTAGGCCAGAGCATCAGCTGCGATTTGTAGGTATTCACTTGGGAGGTTGTCTGCTGCTAATTTGGTGGGCTTAAGTTTAGTTAAGAGTTTTTTTTATGTTGGAGGTAGGTACAGAAGAAAAAGAGAAGGCAGTGGGGAGATTACTAGTTGAAGGTGTGGGTTGGAGGGGAGGGGGGATGTGTTGTTTAGCTAGCGATAGTATGGTTTGTGTGAAGTGTGTGTTGAATGAGGTAGCAATATTTTCGAGGAGTGAGGGATGTTAGGAGGTGGGGTACTGACTTTACCTGGGTGGAGGATGGAGTTTATGGAGGACCAGAATTGTTTGGGGCTGTGTTGGGAGGAATCAAGGGCAGACTTGTAGTATTGGAATTTGTCCTGTTTTATTAGCTTTTTGACTCTATTGCGTAGTTTTAGGAATTTCTGTCTAGTTGAGGGGTTTTGATTTTGCGCCAGTGCTCCCAGGCTTTATCCCTGTTTTTCATTTCTGACTTAGTGGTTTTCTGTAGCCATGGGGAGGGTTGTGCTTTGGTTCTGGAAAGTCTTATGGGGGCATGGTAATTAAGGATGCTCAGGAAGGTAGTATTAAAAAATTCAACTGCGTCATCAAGACTGAGGCACTTTAGAGGGTGCCAGTTACATTCTATGAGGGATGAGATGAATGTGAGTGGGTTAAAGTTTAGTTTTTTACGTATTTGATGGTAGATGACAGGTTTAGCTTGGTATAGGTATTTTTTTAGTAGGAATGTTGTGGAGTGATCACTGAGGCTATCTGATAAGCAGCGTGTTATATATGACTGGGGGCTCATACTGATTAGTATCCAATCCAGGGTAGTGTTCTTGCTGGAGTTTTTATTTTTCCTGGTTGGTGACTGGACTAGTTGGGTGAAGCCATGAAGGTTTACATGATGGGGTGGATGGTTGCCAGAGTAGGATTTCCAGTCAATATTGAAATCACTTAAAATTATAGTTTCTTGGGGGAGATGGTGGATAGACCAGCTGAGGAAGTTTTCTAGTGGGGATGTTTTGGCTAGGTGGGAAGTAGCATCCAATTATGCTGATGGTTCTGTTTTGGTTTATTTTGAGGTTGGTATATATTATTTCTTCATTGCCTATTTGTAGAGCTGATGATTTTAAGATCTGGATGTTTAGATGCTGTTTAAATATTATAGCTACACTGCCTCCTTTCTTGTTTAGCCAGTCTACTCTTAGTATGCCGTAACGCTAGAGAGTATTTGCTCACTGGTAATGTGAAGTTTTAGCCAGGTTTCTCTCTGGATGACTATATCTGGGGAGTACAAGTCTATGGTGGCATGGAGTTCATGGACTTTGTTGAATATACTTCTAATATTTAGGCTTAGTAGAAGGACGTCACTTGGCTTTCTATTGGCTGTGATATGGAAGAAGTTGTGGTTTCTAGTCTGATTATGAGGATTGGGGTTGGAGATGGTAGGGCCAGGGTTTGGGTGGATGTCTCCACTTAGGGCTAGTTTTGATATGCATGAGGTTATTAGTTTTCTCAGTTTTTGAATGTGTTTGTTTATTAGGGAAACTTTATGAATGTGTTCTGTGGGTAGTAGGTATGTTGGGAGGGTTACTATGTTAAGCTGTAGGGATGCTTTATGTTTGAGTAATATAGTTGGTAGAATATGTAGGGGGTGCATAGGGATGGTTCTTGAGTTGGTGGGAGGGGAGCTGAGTAAGAATATATATGCAAATGAAACAACACAGCAATAGTGTAGTGGTTAGAGCATCTGCCTTACGAACAAGCATTCCCAGTTCAAGTCCTACTGCAGTACATATCATTTTCCATGTGAAAATTGTATATGAACATATTTTTACATCTTTTCGCTGTATAACCTACATAATAACATTTAAATGTGAACTGGAGTACTGCATTAAATGCACATGTGAAGCATCACTGTCATAATGAATAAGGCACTAGTGAGCAGGTTTAAGCACAAATAAGCAGTAATAAGCATATATAAGCAATAGTAGTGCGAGTTTAAGCACGTTTGCTGGGGGGGTGAGCATTGCCTACACAGATTAAGCAATGTAGAAACTAACTGAGTGTAAGAAACTGTAACCGGAGGTTAGCAGTGCTTACCTCTGTGCAAACCCACGCAAACCCGCTTACAACTGCTTTAAAGTGCCTTAATCACTCTGTACCCAATGGCACATGTACTGCCCAGCAACACAAAAAAACAGCCTCTGCAAGGCTTGAACCCAGGACCCGCTACACTACAGTCATAGTAGTTAACCACTAAGCCACCATAGTAATGCATAAGAGTGAGGTGTCAACAAACAAATCCTCACCATAGGAAAATCAAACTGAAATGAACCTATGTACAGTGTAATGTTGTATAACCTGCTACAGAACAAAAATATGTGAATTGGAGTACTGCAGTAAGGCCAGATGTGAGGTGTTATTGAAATAAAGTGTTGAAGTTCCCAGGACCCCATACAGTGTACGTACACATGAATCAAGGATACAAGACACATATATAACATGTAATGAAGAAGACATCAATGCCAAAAGGGAAATATCATGCTAATTGAATATTAAGCACTGCTAAGCATTGCACAGCACTGCTTCCCAGACTACTGGCAGGATACTACCAGTGGGATAAACAGTGTCAACCTGCTAAGTCTAATCTTAAACAAACATATTTTCGTCCCTAGTGGGATGACCCCAAAAATTTTGCTAAAAAGAATTCTCAGAGTATCATACCATGCCTCACAGGTAAGCAAAAAAGGATACATATGTTCACGGACTGAATGTGTGGGAAGCCTGAAGAGCCATGGTTTGAGACAGCTTACATAATGGGTCCCGAGAAGTGGAGAGTGGGCAATGTGTAGTGGTGTGGTGAGATTCGGATGGAACCTGTAGGATGGATGATTGATGTGGAGGAGGAAGAGAGTGGAGGGAATGATGGGTAAGACATTATGGGCTGAGGCATGCAGGGGTTGGATGGACCCATTCTAATGGGACGTGGATGTAAATGAGAAAGGAGGGGGGAACAGGAAGGGAACTGAGACATACCATTTTCCATAGCAAAGCATGTTATGAGTAATATGCATGTTGCATAACCCATGGAATAACATACATATATGAACTGGAGTACTGCAGGAAATGCACATGTGAGTTTGAGTGGAGGTAAGCACTGCTAATTTCTGGTTACAGTATCCTACACCCAGTAAGCTTCCAAATTGCTTAACCTGTGTAGACAGTGCTTACCCCTGTGCAAACCAGCTTACAACTGCTCAAAAGTACCTTAATCACACTGTATCCAATGGCCCTTGCTCTGCCTAGCAACAAAATAAGCAGCATCTGTTTGGATCAAACCCAGGACCCTGTACACCATAACCAAAGTGATTTACTGCTAAGCCATCTCAGATAAACATACGCTTGATGTATTCACAAACATATCATCCAGCCCAGTCATTCAACAGTACGGAGAATGTATTCCAACATGTAGATGTATGTCTGAGTATATATATTAATGTTTAAATGGTTATAACATATTGATGTGTGTATATATATATATATATATATATATATATATATATATATATATATATTACAATATCAATAGGTATGAACATATAAACATGCAAATGCCTACATCCATAGATAGAAATATCCACATCTACATGTCTAAATATATATGGCAGGTTATGCATATATATATATATATATATATATATATATATATATATATATATAGATATATATATATATATATATATATATATATATATATATATATATATATATATATATATATATATATATATATATATATATATACATGTATAGGTATATACGGACATACATCTGTAGATAATGGGGAAGTAACAAAACATATATGTCCTCATGCAATGTTAATGGGGTTGAGAGGCCTCACACAATATATGTCTGCTATGAATAGGTATGCCCCCCCAGCCATGCATGACCCCCCTGTAATACAGTACCAAGTGGTGCAGATCCCATAACCAGGACCTTAGGATACATATACACAGACACATATATGCAGATACAGGTGTATATATATATATATATATATAAACCAAAACGCAAAACACAAACTTGGAAAAACACAAAAAAGGTGATACTGTTGAACAAATCAAGCTAGTCTCTACAAAATAAAGTAATTTATTCCGTTCTGTTAGCGCTTTCGTGCATTAACAGATAGATGCACTTCTTCAGACAACATTTTTAAAAATGACCAGAACATATATAACAAACCAATTTGTTCACATACCCAACAGCTCATTATCAATTAAACATTTAAAACAGTTGATGCACTAACAACTTAAAGAAATATGTATTCAATGCTTATTATTACATAAAAAATGAACCATTAAAAATCAAATATATATCAAATTATAAATGCAATTTCGTCATGTTTTATAAATAAATGGAAACATATATTATTAACCAGCATTCTAAATATTTCCTAAAACACATTTTTATGGGACACTTAGATGTATATTATATATTATATTATATATTGCCACTTTTTGACATTTAACACTGCTAAAATCTATCGTTGTAAAGCCTTTAATTTAAGAAGGCATTTAATTGAGCAATGTTCATTTATACCTGGATATACATATGCTTCAGTTTTAAATTGCCACAGCAATTCCTGCTCCTCAAGCCTCAAATGCCAAGGTCCACCTCTAGGGTTTTTATGGACCTTATTTACTACATTAAATAAAAAACTATGGTTAGGAAATTCATTAATGTGTTTTGCCAAAGCATTTGTAGGCATATTCCTAGATATAGCATATGTGTGTTCATATATGCGTTGTTTTAACTGACGCTCAGTTTTCCCCAAGTAGAAAGCAGAACATAATTTACAGGAAGCCAGATAAACAACACCAGAACTTTCACAGTTGTACTTGTTATTACAATAATACTTTTTGTTTTTAATTTCAAAAAAGGAACCTGTTTTTATATACTTGCAATAATTGCATCGTCCACACTTAAACATTCCCTTATTTGGTTTGTAGCTAATATTAGTTAATTCCAATAACATCTTAAGAGAAGGTGCCTTTTTATATACTACTACTGGTTTATAACCTAGTATGGAAATAGAATTTGTATCATTGGACACCAATTTCCAGTTATTATTTAATATCTTCCTAACTTGGGGGGCTAGATCATTAAATTGAGTCAGGAAACTGACATTATAATTAGTTTTTGGTTGATCAATAATTTGTTTCCTGACTACTTACATTTATTTCACATACTAGGTTATTCGTATTTGTTAAGCCAGATGTTAAAATAGGATTCATAAGTCCCTTATTTCTTTTAATACTGACCTCATTAATAATGGAATGAATAAGTTTCTTTGGATATCCTCTGTTGCTAAACATTAGAAATAATTTGTTACATTCTTCCACAAAGAGGTCATCAGTACTACACATACGAGAAGCCTGGACTATTTGGCCCTTTATTACACCTTTCTTTTGAAAAAAAGGGTGAAAACTACTAAAGTGCAAAAATGAATTACTGTAAAATGGCTTCCTGTAAATATTAGAAACAAACCTATTGCCAATTAGATCTTTAGAAATAAGAATGTCTAAATAATTAATACTAGACTCTGCGTAGTGGTGTGTGAACTTTAAAAAGGAAGAAAAGGTACACATCTCATTTATTAATTCTTCTGCTTCTTCTTTTGTACCTTTAATGACCATAAGGATATCATCTTGGTAGTGGGTATACCAAACTCCCATTTTTTTATATAAATTATGTTTAAACAAAAAGTTACACTCCCAATACGCCATTACACTGTTAGCAAAGCTCCCACCACATGGGGAGCCCATTGCTATTCCATTTTTCTGCAAAAAAATCTGTTTCTTAAACATGAAAAAATTGTTGTTCAAAACGATCTCCAGTAGGCTGACTATGAGGTCTATGTCACTGCCTATTAAATGTTTAGCTAATAAAAACTCTCTTACCCATTCTACACCTAGATCTTGTGGGATTGCAGTGTATAAGTCTTTAACATCTGCAGTTAAAAACTTTAAATCTGGTTGGAAGGCAATGTCATTCAAAGATTTTAATACATGCCAAGAGTCACGGCATATTTGTTGTTCTGTTGCCAGTACCTCTTTTAATTTATTGTCCACCCATTTAGCACATGCATACGTAATTGAGTGTCGACCATCTATAATAGGTCTAAAAGGCGGGTTGTTCATATTTTTATGTAATTTTATTCAAAATTACTGGGACTAATGGAGATAGTATAGTAAAATAATGATACATTTCCAAAGTAATACTACCTTCTATGAACATATCACTTAGCGTGTCTTTAATTTTCTGATAAGCTTGATTTAATTCATTAGTAGACACTTTTAAGTAATCCACTGAGCTTAACATTTGACCCATCCTATGTTCATATTCATCATTATTCATTAAAATTGCCCCCCCACCTTTATCAGGCTTCATAACGGGTATGTTCTGTGACCTAAGCAACATTATGAAGTCCTTATCTTGAGCAACATGGCCATTATAACACGCCTTATTCGAATATTCATTGAATAGTGCTCTAATATGTAACTCAGAAATCTTTTCAAAAAGGGCTACATTAGCATCCAATGGGGGATTATATAAACTGGAAACATGTTCGATACTTTGGACACTAGCACAATTCTTAAACATTAATTGAAAGTTTAATTTGCATGTGTACAACCTCAAATCACATAAAACACGGGCTATATCTGCTGTTGGCGTTGGTACAAAATTAAAACCTTGTGCTAGGAAGTCAATAAGTCCTTGATTTACTTCAACAGAAGAAAAATTGAAGACATTAAAGTCTCCGTGTATACTGGAGGAAATTTTAACAGTACAAATGTCTTCATGTTCATTTACCTCTCGTTTGTTGTACTTCGTGCACGTTTGTTCCAGTTCGAATTCTTCCTGATGGCACTGGCATAAGATCCGTGAAAACCCTGGCGCTGTTCTGCTGCTTGATCCTGCACATCATTCACTCTATTGTCAGCCTGCTGGTTCCTGAACTTCATTTACTTGGGGAGACAAAGAGTTCTCTTGCTGCAAATTAGACATTTCGTGAGACTCGGTGATTACTCTGTTGTTGTTTAAAGCCACACCTTGCAAATTACAATTAATTGGTGGATCCGGATAAGCCGTGCCTTGTGCGTACGCGGCTTTATCCCTATTGATTTTATCTTTTTTAGTACCCATGATTTTATCTAAGAGATTTTCTATGCTTGCAAATGTTCTCGTGTAGTCATAATTATAGCGTAAAAAGTCAGGGTGGCTACGAATGTCTTTTTCTAAGACATCCAATTGTAATCTCAAGTCATTTATTTGATTAGTGTATTCTGCAATAAGCAACTCAAGAAACTCTAGTCCTTGCTTATTGAATAACTGGAGCAGTTTAAGGTGCATATCAGAATTTTTTAATACACCTGAGGGGTATTTTCATTGGCGTAGACCCTTCGGAACTATCTGAAGCTTAATACATTCCTGAAAATACAAAATTTCAACCTGCAATTTTTTATATTTTAACAGGTTGACATCAAATGACTTCAATTTGTCCATAATGGTATTAGTTCTTACTTGATTTTCTTCCCGCACTGAATCTTCTTGATTAGAGCAGTTGGAAAAAATGTTAACAGGCGTATTTAAAAAGTCATTGAGTCCAGGTAAAAGAATCCCATCATTGTTTTGATTGTTGTTTGGGACATTATTTGTTGGAACTCCTACCAAAGTTGTATTAGGTAGGATATTGTTGGAAATACTTGCGTTTCCATTACTATTTATATTACCTTGACCTTGCTGTTTCTTAGAACTGGCAAAGCATTCACCAAGAGGATGATGTATCGCTCCTGTGCGTGGTCGCACAGCACTGCTAGTCTCATCGGTTCCTTGACCCAATACTTGCTTTGCCAAATTATTAACTCTTTGAGTTAGCTGCTGTATAAGAGCTGTTAGGTTACCAATAGCATCCACTTCACGACGAATAGCCCCAGGTGAATCAGATAAACCAGTAGATTGTTGTGTATCACCAGATTCAGCCATCAAAACTTGTAAACCAAAACGCAAAACACAAACTTGGAAAAACACAAAAAAGGTGATACTGTTGAACAAATCACGCTAGTCTCTGCAAAATAAAGTAATTTATTCCGTTCTGTTAGCGCTTTCGTGCATTAACAGATAGATGCACTTCTTCAGACAACATTTTTAAAAATGACCAGAACATATATAACAAACCAATTTGTTCACACACCCAACAGCTCATTATCAATATATATATATATATATATATATATATGTATACATATATATAGATATATATGTAACTACACATACACACACAGAGATTTGTACAGTAATATACATATGTAGTACGTGCACACAATATGGAGCAGCCAGTATTCCTACAGTCACCACTTTACCAACTGGAAACTGTATGAGCCACCCATACAAATGACTTTCATAGCCTGCAACATATACTCACAGAGATATCAAAGGGTATAACACCACACACAGGTGTGCATAAATTAATGTGAAAGCTTTATTTGTGTACTACGACAGTTGTATATGCCATGTCATGTAGCTGTTTAGACATTGACATCCATATGAACAGTGTAATGCAACTATGAAACAGTTATACTAAGACAGTAGGCGGGAAAGGTTGACATTTATTGCTGTCCAGGCCGTAGCCTTCAAGTACTACATTAGTAATGACAGACTGGGCCACAGCATACCAGACAATCAACAGTATGTAATGCAGATGTATAGGTCAGCAGTCTCTATCTACTCTCTGTACACAATCCCTAGGGGGTACACACCCCAGTTGACACCATGGGATGTATCTGTTACATAACAAGGAATACCTGACACCATCACAATCACACTGACAAACAGAACATCCCGTATGGCAGGAGGCAGTAGGCCTGCACTTACCCAAGGTGGATTGTATGGTAAAGTACATCCAGATACCTTAAGGCAGCTTATCCCAGATACCCACACATGTTGTAACAGCCTAGATTAGTCATGGTGCACCCTCCCCTACACTCACTAATACTGGGCCATATACCACTGTTACATACACTGGCCTCTGGAGTGCTTTAGGGCACACATGTATAGTGTAGGTGAAACCCACATATATGTGGCCCCAACCCCCCAGTATGTGTGGGGACACAACAGCAGTGGAGTGATGGCAGGAATGACAGCATGACATACACACAGCCCACTACATAACAACCCTTGACAGCATGTCATATTTGCAAAGCCTAATGTGTAGGTGGAGGACAGAGGCTGGAACACAGGCACATATGTGTAAACCTGTTGTCATACAGTAAGCAAGATATGTATATGTGTACATATCTATATGGATATATGTATACTTATTTATACATATATGTTCACCATATGTCCTGCACATGGAGTGGAGCCCTACCTCAGCCCCAATAGTCCCAACCTCTCAGTGCAAGGGGAATGTCACATATGTAGTGCAGGTATATTTGTAGACTATTGCTACTGTAATAGGAATTGTCTTCACAGAAATGGTGTGCGTCGGAGGCCACATCTGCTGTTAACATGTGTGCCATTGGCTACTTACAGACATCCTAAGGTCAGCATAGTACAGTACCACTGCTAGCACAGTAATGCCTCTGTGGACTACAGCTGTGATATGGCCAATATATATATATATGTATATGGACAGTCTGACACACTTGGGTCAGTCCAGGGATATACACAGAACCCCTTCATGCAAGACATGTGGACCAGGCCTGTCAATGTGGATGTTAACAGCCATGTAGATGGGTATAACATGTACATAGCATTTGCCCCCATAGGTTATGCATTCATACACCCCTGTCTCTCCTGACACATAATAACCACTGGTACAGAGGTGCCATGGCCACATACTATCCACTAGTTAGTGACATACATCTGAACAGCATCCCACTGCTTTGTCTGACATACATGACTGTTATGGTGGCCAGGCAGCAGTACATCTGGCAAGTATCTGGACATGACATCTCACTGGATAAGTACAGTAAGCTGCTAGGCATGTAACAAAGCACAGTGCAGGCTACAGGCAGACTAACTCAACACTGGACAACATCTCCTATGTGGGAATAAACATGTACCTGCATAGATAGCAGGCTCTACAGGCATGTCACATCAAAGAGTAACAGACACCTGTGTGAAAGTGCATAACCACAACCAATGTGAACACATCCACAGCCACATATGGTAAGCTAGCGTACTATTATAGTATATGGACTATCTGATGTACACCAACCTCATATGGGCCACTCATACAACAACCCTACATATACTGGGCCGCTACACAGTGTGGTCCGATGGCTTTCTGTGGTTTGGGACATGTGTGTGTTCGCCCCTACAAACATGTAAGCTGATAGGGTGACATGCAATGGAGATCATGTAACATCAGATAGAACAGGACCAAGAACAATGATATCTACCACAGTCTCTACACAGGCCAAGGTACATATGTACTATACACACACTGTCGACATTTACCAGACTTACACATACCTCAGTACTGTACACACAACCACAGAATGCCCAGTCTATGTCCTCAGATATAACCCTTACTATACATAACGTGTAGCAGTCTGATATCTCACTGGCTTGTTTTCAGATATGCTGTCATTGAATATGGTGTACAGAACATATGCACCCCCTGCTGCATGACATATCTACAAAGGTTGACAGAGTTGTGGCTGGAGGCACAAACACAGGGCCAATATTGACATGTTGCTGTGATAACCTCATACATTACCTGTCGTAACAGGGTTTGATACAACATATGTCCTATGAGGAATATGACATCAGTAACTCTCCCGGCTGTCACCATCTACTGACTGTAATCCTCACACTACCTTCTGAGGTTGAGAGGTAGGTGCTCTGTGGGTAACACAAGGAACACAAGACACCACACACTACCCAGTCTGCAGATGGTCCTATAGATGGGGATTCCTCATAAACATATCACTGACATGACAAGTATTAAAACATATCCACACACACCCTGTTAAACCAATATTACCCCAACTGCAGTATAGCAGCACTTACAGTCTGTAGTCAAGACAGGCACATCCCCCTCCTGTGTGTTGGCCTGTTTCCACAGTGTATGTTGTCAGAGGTAAGTCCCCAATCCATCTGTAATGCTGTTTGCCAAACAACAGATCTAGTTCCTGCTCACAGTGAATGAAAAGGCCCAACACCAACATGATGTTCCTAGATATTGGAGTGTGTTTCCATGCAATTGGCTATGGGAATGTTACCACAGCTGCTCCACATGCAATCAGCTAGAGGAGGGCTGTAATCCATGCAGAGGCCATCAGCTGATAATGAGCATCACTGACAATACACATGCCGCTCCCTAAGAAAAGCAGGTGTAAATCTCCACATCCACCAGATAGGGAGCGAGAGAGGTAGACAGAGACAAAGATAAGTCAGGGTGGGTTGGGAGAGTAAAAGGTAAGCATGTTTGTGTCACACACCTACCAGTCCAGGTATCGAACCCCTAACTGACTATGTACTGATATCACATCTGTTATCCCTGCACGGTGGATGTTGTGATTTATGCTAGAGGCACCATATAAGAAATTATAAAAACCCACTCAACACTGAGTCCAGTTATTGCACACTCACAACCACCTCCAGACAGGACTCAAACGACAAACATCGATACATTAAGACACACACAAACCTATCACATCTGGGATTAGAATTCTTACCTAACTAGTTATTACACCACAGCACTATGCAATTATAGAACATGCCACGGAGATTATTGGAGTACTCTGTCCCCAAAGGTTTATTTCACAGTGAGTGACATCAGCAGGATTGCCAAAATAGGGCAAATGAATTGTAGTGAGTGTGACTAGCCAAACATGCATTGCTCTCTACACAGGCATAGGAACAGACACAAAAGCATCCACAACTCCCACGTGTAAGACTAGAACCCCTACCAGGGCTCTATATCACATTACAGCATTACACTGTTATAGCACGCACCACAGAGAATGTTTGAGTACTCTTTTCCCAAAGGTGTACTTCACAGTAATTGACATCAGCAGGATTGCCAAAGTAGGGCATTTGAATTGTATTGAGTGTGACTAACCTAAATTGCTATAATTAGTCTGTTTGCATTAACCGCTGTCCTGGCCAGACCAAAATACTGTGCCTTTGCAGGTCATGAACCCAGGACCTTATACACTATAGTCACAGTAACTAACCACTAAACCATCACAACAGTACATGACAGGGAGGTTTCACCAAAGTAATCTCACCATAGGCTAATGAAACTAAACATGTGAAAGGAATGTATATACTGTTGTCCATAAAAGAACTCTCCAAAGCCAACTTCATGCTACTCAAGGCAGATGTGACAATGCTTGTGACACCCATGGAGACAGGAGCTGACAGTTCTTCTGATGAATCCTGCACTAAGGCACTGTATGAGCACATCCAGTTGTGTATGATTCCAGACATCCCACATAGAATCATGACGCTCACCTCCCAAATAAGCAAGCCAGTCTGGTGGTCTCCTGCCATTAACAGATTATACAATAGAAGGTAGACACTGTTGAAGAGAAAAGGATGATCCAAGGATGCAAACAACTCCCTTACCAGCCCCAGTAAGATGTTGAGATCCCTCATGGAATCCTCCACAGCTGGTTATGTAACTAAAATCACCACAGATTCCACAGACAACCACACAGCATTCTATAGTTATGTCCAGAATCTAACTGGCAATGCTCAGAAGTGCTCTGAGCTACAACAGAATGGCATTACATAGACTGCTTCCACGGATTGTGCCAATATCCTGGCAGACTGATTTAGTGCCACATTCACCGCCTCTCACCCCCAAAAGGGCCCATGTCAATATGAAAAGAGTTCCATTGCCCAGTAATCACAGCCACACAGGCAGAAACTGCACTATCCACAGCTAAGAATACAGCATCCATGGGACCAGATGACATCCTGGGCTGTGTACTACATGAACTACAAAATGAAATGGCAACTCACTTAACTGTCATGTGTAATCATAGCCTCACATCAGACCTGGTGCCCACTGAGTGGCACACAGCTGCAGTTATCCCACTCCACAAGGGGGGATCCACCTTGGATCCCTGGAACTACTGTCACATCAGTCTGATGAGCCTGATCTGCATGGCTGTGGAATGCATTATCAGGGAAGTTTTGAATGCAGACATTGGCAACCCTCAAACACTGGACCCCACACAGATTGGGCTCATGGAGGGCCAGTCTTGTCTCCTGAAACTGACTGACTGCTTTGACTCAGTCTGCATAGCTGTTGAAGAGGGTAAGGCAGTTCACAAAGCCCATGTGGACCTCACCAAGCCTTTCAACACCACCCCCCAGTCTGGAAACATAGATTAACATACTAATCTAGCCATACATCCCTATGCCACTCGATGAATTGCCACATGGCTTACTGACAGAATCCAAACTGTAGGTGTAACTGACTCCAAATCCATCCCTGGACAAGTGACAAGTAGAGTACCTCAGGGTTCAGTCCTGGACCACTGCTGTCTGGCATCTACATCTCTGAAGTACAGGCCAACAGTACGGGACTCTGGCTAACAAAGGTAACAGATGACTGCAAAATGGGAGTCATTATGAGCCTGACTGTGCTGCATGATATGTTACTGATACCAGCCTGACATCGTACAGGTGGGATGGAGTACTGTTAACATCTTGTGCCCTTGTCGTATAAGGTCCTGGTTATGGGATCTGCAACAGTTGGTAGTGTATTGCAGGGCAGACGTGTTTGGCTGTGGGGGTATACCTATTCATGTGTGATGTATGTTGTTTGTGCTTGTCAACCCCATAATGGTGCATGTGGACATATATGTTTCTGCTATGTTCCCACCTTATCTACAGATGTATGTCTGTATATACCTATATAGATATAAATATCTGCTTACTTATATGTGTATATATATATATATATATATATATATATATATATATATATATATATATATATACATATATCAATATGTTGTATCTGATTAGACATTAATATATTTTCACACACAGATACATCTACATGTTGGAATACATTCTCTGTACTGTTGAATGACTGGCTGGATGATATGTTTATGAATACAGCAAGGTTATGTATATCTGAGATGGCTTACAGAAAAATCACTTTGGCTATGGTGTGCATGGTCCTAGGTTCAAACCTAGCAGGGGTTGTTTATTGTGTTGCTAGGCAGAACAAGGACCAATGAATACAGAGTGATTAAGGCACTTTAAAGCAGTTGTTAGTTTGCGCAGGTTTGCGCGGAGGTAAGCACTGCTAAGGTCTGGTTACACTTTCTGATACTCAATTAGCTGCTGAATTGCTTAGCCTGTGTAGCCATTACTTAGCTCCATGCAAACCCACACAAACCTGCTTACAGCTGCTTTAAAGTGCCTAAATCACTGTGCATCCAATGGGTCATGTTCTGCCCAGCAACAAAATAAACAGCTCTTGCAAGGCTCAAACCAAGGACCCTGCACAACATAGACAAAGTGATTTACCACTAAGCCATGACAGATACAAAGCAATTTGATGTTTTCAGAAACATATCATCCAGTCCAGGCATGCAACAGTACAGAGAATGTATACCAACATCTAATTGTATGTGTGTGTAAATATATTAATATCTAAACAGATACAACATATCTAGATATGTATATATATATATATATATATATATATATATATATATATATATATATATATATATATATAAATATTGATTTCTAAAACTATATACATATATATCAATATATATGCATATATATACATACATATGCCTACATATGTATCTACACCTGTATGTCTACAAATGCACAGCACATTACATATGTGTATGCAGATATATATCCATGCAGGTATATACGGACATAGTTATATATATGTTAGCAGATACATATATCTATATAGGTATATATGACCATACATCTGTAGATAGCAATGGCAGTTTAACAAATACACATATGCCCACATGCACCATTAATGGGGTTGAGAGGACCCACACACTATATGTCTTGTATGAATAGGCATCCCTCCCACAGCCAAACACATGAGCCCTGCAATACACTACCAAGTAGAGTCTGCCTCCCATAGGACATGTAATATGTGGAAGCCATCAACATCCCCAGGATACAGATACAAAGACACAGATATGCAGATACAGATATACATATGTGTTTTTATATATATATATATATATATATATATATATATATATATATATATATATACATCTGACTACACATACGCACGCAGATATATTTACAGTAAGATACATATGTAGAAGGTGCACACAGTATGGAACAGCCAGTATGCCTACAGTTAACACCTGAACAACTGGACACTGTATGGGCCACCCATATAAATGTCAATCATTGCCTGCAACATATACCCATAGAAAGGTCATAGGAAAGAACACAGGTTTGCAGAAATGGAAATCCTTTAATTGTGTACTATAACAGTTCTATATGCCATGTCATATAGCTGTTCAGATACTGACAACCATATAAACAGAGTACTGCAACTGTGGAACAGTTACACTAATACAGTTGTCTGGACAGGTTCACAACTATTGCTGTCCAGGCCATGCCCTTCAAATTGTACAATAGTGAAGACAGACTGGGCCACAGGATACCAAACAATCAACAGCATGTACTGCAGGTGTGTAATTCAGCAGCCTCGATCTACACTCTGTACAAACTCAGTAGGAGATAAAGATGTTTTGTGATCAAATGGGTTGCAACTGGTACATAACAAGGCATAACTGACATCATCACGAGCACACCGACAAACAGAACTGTCGGTATGGCAGGAGGCAGTAGGCCTGCGGTACCCCAATTCATGTAAGTAATGTCAATATAGGTGAAGTATACGTTCCTGCACATCCAGATACCTTGTGGCAGTTCACCCCTGATACCCCCACATTTTGTAATAGCCTAGGTCATTTATGGTGCTCTCCACCTACACTCATACAGGCCCATATACCACTGTTACATACATTGGCCTCTGGAGTGCATAAGGGCACACATGTATTGTGTAGGTAATGCCCACACATATATGGCCCCAGCGTATGTGTGGGGGATACAACAGCAGTGGAGTAGTGGCAGCAACGGTAGTGTGATATACTCACAGCCCACTACAGAACAACCCCCAACAGCATGACATATGTGCAAAGCCTGGTATGTAGCTGGAGGACAGAGGCTGGAACACAGGCACATATGTGGAACACTGTTGCCATACACTAAGTAAGGTGCTGGTGTTACAGGATAGTCTGCAACATACCCTTAGTCAGGGAATTGAGGTTAGATGCAGAAATAGATGTAGCCATGTACTGATAGCATGCAGCACACACACTGCCAGTGTAACATCTGACACAGGACCTGTGTGGTGGACAGACAACACATGATAGGCATACCTCTGTCCAGCAAGAGAATAGGCCCACAGTAGTGAGCTATGCAGACAGACTGCATTCCAAGGTCCACTAGTATGTACACACACACACACACACCCTGTAACACCAGTACTATGCAAAGCATAACACAACTCTAGTCACAGTCTGTCTGTAGTTCCTGATCCTTCTACAGATATGTGGCCACTCTGAATGTGCAGGTTCTCCTGTAAGAGGTATTGCTACCTGCTGTCTATAACGCTGATGCCCACACACAGGAAGGGTGTCCATCACACAGGAAATGTAAAGGGACCACACACACATGCTGTAGGGGGTTTATAGTGGGTGGTTGCCATGATAGTGGTAATTGGAAGTAGTACACATGTGTAATTATATATATAGGTTCATAGGTTCATAGTTTAGTACTAGGCTAACTGCCCCTGCAAGCCATTTTAAGCCTAGCCAGTTATCCCTTCTGAGACTCAAACCCTGCACCTTGTGTTTGTAAGGCAAAAACCTTAGCCATTAAGCCACCCTCCCAACCCCTAAATATATATATGGTTATCTGGATAAGTATATGTACATATATTTCCACCATATGTCCTGGACTTGGAGTGTAGATCTACCCCAGCCCATATAGTCCCAAAGTCGTAGTGCAAGGGGATGTCTGGTATGTATAGCAGGTATATTACTTGACTATTGCTACTGTCATTGGGATTGTCTTCACAGATATGGTGTGTGTGGAAGGTGACATCTGCTTATAACATGTGTGCCATTGGCTACTGACAGGCATCTTAAGGAAATCATTGTAAAGTACTGCTGCTAGCATGTAATACCCCTGTGAAGTGCAGCAGAGATATTGGCCAATATATGTGGAACTTCGGACACACCCTGTGCAGTCCAGAGGTTTCCACATAATCCCTTAGTGCACAACATGTGTACCAGGCCTGACAGTATGGATGTAGACAGCCATGTAGATGGGTATAACACATAATGACTGGTATACATTTGCCATCATAGGTTTTGGATTCACACACTCATGTCTGGCCTGACACATAATGACTGCTGGTACAGGGGTACCATGGACACATACTACCCACTAAATACTGACATACATCTGTACAGCATCCCACTGCTCTGTCTGACATACATGACTTTTAAGGGAGGCCTGGCAGCAGTGCATCTGGCAAGTATCAGCACATATCTCAATGGGTAAGTACACTAGGCTGCTAGGCATGTAACAATGCACTGTGTAGGCTACATGCAGAATGGCTCAACACTGGCCTACATCTCGTATGGAGGAATGCACATGTACCTGCATATATAGCAGGCTCAACAGCCATGTCACAGCACAGGGTAAGATACACCTGTGTGAAAGTGCATAACCACAACCAATGTGAACACAACCACAGCCACATATGGTAAGCTAGCATATTATTAAAGTATATGGACTATCTGTTCTACACCATCCACATATGTGCCACTCACAGAATGACCCTACATATACTGGGCTGCTACACAGTTTGGTCTGATGGCTGTCTGTGGTATGGGACATGTGTGTGTATGGCCCTACAAACATGTACGGCAAAACATTACCATTCAATGGGGCAGCATGTAACATCAGATAGAAAGGGAGCTAGAACAATGACATCTACCACAGTCTGTACACAGGCTAATGCACATATTAACAAGACACACACTGCCAACATTCACCCTCACTACACAGACCTCAGTACTGTACAAACATCCACAGAATGTCCAGGTTATGTCATGATATATAACCCCTACTGTACATGACGTGTAGCAATCTGATGTATCACTGGCTTGTTATCAGATATGCTGACACTATTTATGGTGTACAGCACATATGCACCACTTCATGCACGACATATGTACAAAGGTTGACAGAGGTGTGGCTGGCAGTACATACACAGCGTCAGTATAGACATATTGTTGTGATAACCTTATACATTTACCATATGTCTTATGAGGGGATATGAAGTCAATAACTGTCACGGCCTTTACCAACTACAGACTGCAATCCTCACACTACCTTCTGCATTCCACAGATAGATGCACCGTGGCTAGCACGTGAAACCAGAGGCACAACACTGCCCAGTCTGCAGATGACCCTGTAGATGGGGATTCCACATATACATAGAACTGACATGGCAGGTATTGCGATATGTATGACAGGCATATCCAGACAAACACTATTAAACCAATATTACTCCAAATGCAGTATAGCAGCACTTACAGTCTGTAGTCAGGTCAGGCACATCCCCCTCCTGTTCGTTGCCACCTTTCCACAGTGTATGTTGTTAGAGGTAATCTGAGATGCTGTTTGCCAAATAGCAGATCTAGTTCCTGAACACAGTGACTGAAAAGGGCCAACAGCACCATGATGTTCCTAGGTATTGGAGTGTGTTTCCATGCATTTGGCTATGGGAATGTTACCACAGGTGTTCCACATTCAATCAGCTAGGGGAGGGCTGCAAATCATGCAGAGGCCATCAGCTGATCATGAGCATCACTTAAATTACATATGCTGCTGCCTAAACAAAGCAGGTGTGGGGATCCACATCCACCAGAGAGGGGGTGGGGGAGGCAGACAGAGACAAATACATGTCAGGGAGGAGTAAAAGAGTAAAACTGAAGCATGTTTGTGTCATAGACTTACCAGCATAAGGTATCAAACCCCCGACAACTATGTAGCGCTATAACAGCTTGATGCAGTTATTGCATGCGCCACGTGGGTTATCTGCTGTAGAGCACTCAGAACATATATGTGATGGTGAGTGACATCTGCAGCAGTGATACGGTAGATATACGGTAGGTGACGTACACGTGCCTGTCTGCATGAACAGTTGCCAGTGTCAACACAGGCACACTCACACAGGGACACACACACATTGACACACTTGGCAGGGCCAGGAGTGCAACTCATCACTAGTGGGATTGCCACAACACATCAATGTGCAGGTATCACATGCACCACATGGGTCATATGGAGGTCATATGGGCAAAGAGTATGAGGAGGTGTCAGACATCAGACAGCATGCTTCGGTATGCCCTGGGGGGCTGTAGTGAGTATGGATGTGGATATACATACCATAAAACACACACAAGCACACAGGGTGCCAGTTCTGACATGCATGGGTGCATGTCTGCATGGGTGTGTGGTGGTCAACTGTGCCAGCAGGCTGTACAAGGGTAGGCGATGGGTATACCTTGGCATCAGGTCACATGACAATGATCTGCGTTGTGGCTCAGGCCTGTAGTTTTTGCATTTGCCCACACAGGTGGGTATTGCATCCTCCATCCAGTCACCTAGGTGACTATTGTGTGTGGCCAATGCTGTGCATCACTTGCCATGTATGTGTTCCTTAGTCCATGACATGGATGGTGTCTGAGATGTGCACACCTCCCACATGCATGTACAGTGACATGTGCTACTGTACCTGGGGTGTCTGGCTTATGTTGTGAACACAGATTATCATCAGATGTGCCAGTCTTGCCCACATGTGGCAGGAACTGGTAATGGGCAGCAGGTTTATCCTGCACCTAAATTGATAGCACACTAACAGCATTCCCTGATGTCAGTGTCATCTGTCCGTACAGGGCATGTTATCAGGCATGGTATGTCCATTGTGGTTCACATGTGAAGGCACCAGAGGTGGTGCAGGTGTCCATTGGGGAACATGGTGGAGGTGCACTGTCTGCATGTATGTGCATATTGGACAGATGGGCAGGGTGACATGCCCTCTGTAGCCCACTGCTATCACTGCATAGTTACAATCAGTGGCCAATATGCAGTGTACTACCCACATATTGGCTGTTGCCTAGGCATGTGTGCACGTATGACACATGGGTTGAGTGTGTGCTCTGGGTAATAGTGGGGTTGCTAACTGTGATTGTCTGACCTTGATGTCACATGTATGGGTATGGCTTTGCACCCCAGCCTCTTAGCTAATGTACATCTGTTATCCCTGTATGGTTGACATTGTGATATATAGTAGGGCCACCATAAAAGAAATAAGCAAAACCACCTCCTCATTGCCCACAGGTGACACACACTCACCCCACCTCTATGAGTTACAAACACAAACCTGAATGTCTGGGAGTTGAACCCCTACCAAACTAGTTTATTGGACTACACAGTGATAGTATGCACCACAGACATTACTGAAGTATTTTTTCCCCAAAGGTGTATTTCACAATGAATGACATCAGCAGGATTATCAAAGAAGGGTATTTCAACTGTACTGCGAGTGACCAGCCTAAAATGCATTGCTCCCTACACAGACAGTGAGATACACACAAAACATCCATGTATATAGAACCCCTGACCAAGGTCTATAGCACAGAGCTATTATAGGATGTACCACAAGTATGATTATAAATGTCCTCCCCCAAAAGTGTATTTCACACTGAATGACATCAGCAGGTTTATCAAAGTAGGGCATTTCAAATGTACTGCGAGTGACTAGCCTAAAATGCATTGCTCCCTACACAGACAGTGAGACACACACAAAATATCCACAACTGACGTGTGGGTGTTGAACCCCTGATCAAGGTCTATATCACACTACAGCATGGGGCAGTTATAGGTTGTACCGCAGACCTTTTTCCACAATGTTGAATTTCACAATCAATGACATCAGCAGGATTGCCAAAGTAGAGTATTTGAAATATACTGCGAGTGAGTAGCCTATAATGTATTGCTCCATACACAGACATTGGAACACACACAAAACATCCAGAACTGCCATGGGTGGAGATGGAACCCTACCATAGTTCTAAATCACACTACAGCTGTACACAGTTGCAGGATGCGCTACAGAGGTTACTGAGCTACAGCTTTCCCAGAGGTGTATTTCTAGGTGGGTGACATCAGCAGCCTTGCCAAAGTTGAGTACATGAATTGTATGGAGTGTGCATAGCCTAAAAAGCATTGCTCTCTATTCAGTCAGACACACACACAGTTTTAAAATTTAGGGTTAGAACATCTTCCCAACTATTTTATCACACTACAGCAGTACACAGTTACAGGATGCGCTACGGAGACTACTGGGTTATGATTTTCCCAGAGGTGTATTTCTAGGTGAGTGACATCAGCAGCCTTGCCAAAGTTGAGTACATGATTTGTACGGAATGTGATTGGCCTAAAAAGCATTGCTCTCTACTGAGTCAGACACACATTCACACACAACCACAGTTGCTCAGTCTGGGATCAGAACATCTACCTAACTACTTTATCACACTACAACAGTACACAGTTACATGATGCGTTATGGAGATTACTGGGCTATAACTTTCCCAGAGGTGTATTTCTAGGTGCAGCAGCCTTGCCAAAGTTGAGTATATGAATTGTACGGAGTGTAAGTAAAAAGCATTGCTCTCTACTCAGTCAAATACACAGTTGCCAGGTCTGGGGTTAGAACACCCACCAAACTACTTTATTACACTAGAGCAGTACGCAGTTACAGGACACACTACAGAGATTACTGGCCTTTGACTTTCCTAGAGGTGCATTTCTAGGTGAGTGACATCAGCAGCCCTGCCAAAGTTGAGTATATGAATTGTACGGAGTGTGAGTAGCCTAAAAAGCATTTCTCTTTACACAGTCAGACACACACACAAACACACACAGTTGCCAGGTCGGGAGTTAGAACACCTACCTAACTACTTTATTACACTACAGCAGTACACAGTTACAGGATATGCTACAGAAATTACTGGGCTATGATTTTCCCAGAGGTGTATTTCTAGGTGAGTGACATCAGCCCCCTTACCAAAGTTGAGTATATGAATTGTAAGGAGTGTGAGTAGTCTAAAAAGCATTTCTCATTACACAGTCAAAGACAGACAGACACACACACAAACTCACACAGTTGTCAAGTCTGGGGTTAGAACTACTACCTAACTAGTTTATCACTACAGCAATATGCAGTTATGGGACGCTCCATGGAGATTACTGAGCTACAGCTCTCCCAAAGGTGTATTCCACATTGGATGACCTCAGCAGGCTTGTCAAAATACTGTTATGGGGAGGGCAGTGCATGCATGGGCCATAACCCATTAATGTGGGGGTTTATATTCCACATGCGGGCACACACGGGGTCATATGTCACAGGTATGTGTATACAGCTACTAGATGACTGCTTCCTTGTACAGTCATGTTGCACAGCTGGCACGTGCACCACATAGTCTGTCATGCTGACAGTATCTGCAGTGAGTGACATCTGCACCTCATGAGTTTGGGGCCCTTTGGCTGTGTGCTGGGTGGGACAGGCCTGGATGGCTCCTGGTTACGGTCACCCTCTTCCACACATCTATGTCCATCTACCTTTGGCTTATTATAGTGTGTTGTCCTAACATATGTGTTTGTATTCCTATCCACTGTGTGTGAAAGGCAGGAGTGGTGCATGCTGACATGTGTCTGCACGAAGAACTGCAACTGCCAGATATGTCTGGTCCACTGGTGTTTGCAGACATGGCCTTCATGTGTTTAAGTGTGTGAGCATGGCCAGTATGACCTTTCAGTATGTTGTTGACTGACATTGCCTTCATTCCTCTAAGTGTATGAGCATGCCCAGTATGGCCATCTGTATTGCATGTGTGGACCAAGTTCAGCTAGTTTGTATTGCGCTGCTGACCTTTATGTTGTACACCGACAGGTAGCATGCTGTGTCTGCAGGGTATCCATCGGTCATTTGGCATTGACTGTTGCTACAGTTCAGCATAGTGGTGAGGGGGCACCTGACTTTTTCTACATTTCTACACAGGAGTGGGGGGGGCACACCTGACTGTTACTATGTGTACGTAGGATGGGGCGGCACACCTGACACTTGTACACATTTGCTAGGACTGGTATGTCAGGTACTCCATTTCAGTCTGTAGTCTTACCTATCATGCTGGCTAGAGACATACCAGTGTACTACAGATCTTAGCTTTAATTACCTACATATTAGTTTCTGACTTAATAGCCTTCACAACTTACATCCAACTGCCTGGCCTGCTGCAGTCTGTCTGTGTAGGCCTGGGGAGGGGTTACCCATAGGGCTCATTCAGAGGCCATAGTACAGCAGTTGTTTGTGTTTGTCTACACCTGTCCTGCTGGCTGAGACTGTTGTTGGGTATGTGAACCTTCCTGACTGGCATGGGTAGGTCTTATGGACACACATGTCGCTCAGCCCATTTCCTGCAGTGGGTTTTGTCACCCTGTGTAGTACTGGTTACTATGGTGACTCCAGTATGTGTTACAGATGTCATGGTGCCACTATGGGTGTCTACTGTCTGCTGCCCTATTATTCAACCACCCAATTCCCTTGCATGCTCACATCCATACCATAGCTACAGGTAACAACACATTCTACTCCATTTGGCAATTGGTAGGTTGACTAACTTAGCTTGAGGGTGTCCCAGACTTGAGGATGGTGCTGGAGGGTTGCCTACGTCGGATGACCATAGTACACTCCCTATACATGGTTGAGCACAGGTAGTCTGTACACTCTTCTACGTCTCCTCACTGTGGATTGTTTGGCAGCATTCACATCCTCACCACCCTCAGTCTCTTGCACATGATGTTCTATGTTGCCTGCTGCAGCCCTTCTCATTTTGTAGTTTTGCTTGTTAAAATTTCCCCGCATTTATACACCAGTGGTGTAGAGTGTGGAAAACCAGATGGGAAGGTATTTGCTTAGTTTATAGTAGTGTTCTGGGCTGTGCTGGTCTGCTGTCTGTGTAATTGGCTGATTCTGATACATTTCACCTGCCAGCTAAGCTAGTTCTCCTTGATTACCTTCCTACTGCTGTTTTCCCTTCCCATTGCCTCCCTGTTTAAGCCCATGTGCATGCAGTGCAAACAGTGTGCTCAAATGTGCACAGAGCTGCTATTTCCTGGTTTAACTTCCCTTTTTCTCCTGTAAAACCCAGTGCGCGGTGTGCACACCCGCTTACACTTTGTAAAGAGTTCTAGGCAGGTATAGACACACCCCTAGCTTAGCTGTGCTAAGCTAGGAGCAATCCCATGCCACAGGGCTCCAATCTGCTTACAGTATGCCTGACACACACCCCCATGATGTCACCTATATCCTAGTCTTGTACCCAGCTATTTATACTCTTACACTCTTGGGACCTGCCTCACACCCTGGGGAAAATTGGGATTCACTAACCTTTCCCTCATTTGCATAGGATTCCCTGCTAATGCATAGTTACATGTCCCACACTGAGCCTCCCCCCTTAGCAACCATTACTCACTGGCCAGGTTGTCTTATGCCTGCCATTGACTTGCATGGCAGAATACTGATTTTAGTTAGAATGCTTATTTCAGGTTTATTTTATTATTTTCCCTCCAATCCCATTTGCACGCTGCTACCCTATGCTTAAACAGCCGAGATTGGCAAAAAAAAAAAATAAAAGTTTTTTTTTTTTTTTTTTTTAAACAGTTTTCAGTGCCAATGGCATTCTACTTGGCCCTTGGCATTCTTCTTTAATAATATGCAGCCTTTATTTGGAGCTGTCATAGTTTTGTCTGTTTTGTAGTTTGCAGAAATGTGCTCGGTTATTAACCAAGTACATTTCTGCAGACTGCAGTCATCCTGCACTGACAACTGCCGGCTTCCTGGATCACAGATTACCCTCATTCACATGGTTTTCACCTGCAAATTAGGGTAATTTGCATACAGGAGCTCGGTCCGTGCAGGATTAGCCTAAGAGCTCACGTGCACGTCCCGGGAGCTCGTTCCTGGATCGCACATCAGCCATATTGCCAAAAATAGCTCTTAGACTAATCCTGCATGCTATAAAGGGCTTCATAAATCTGGGGGTGTATGTTTTTTGGTAATTCAGTGAGTATACTTTATCTATGCAAGCATACACACACACACACACACACACACACACACACACACACACACACGCATATGTGTGTGCACATCTGCATGTGTGTGTGTGTGTGTGTGTGTGTGTGTGTGTGTGTGTGTGTGTGTGTGTGTGTGTGTGTGTGTGTGTGTGTCTATATATAACTACATATATGTATATAAAACTAAAAAGGAAAAGTAGTTGTATAGGAATGACTGCTCTAGATATTGGCATACAGTTACTAAAAGGGGCCATTGCCAAAAACTTCTTATGTAAAATCTGTGTCTGAGATCACATTGCATTCTTATTAAAAATAAGAAAAAAGGATTCAAGCTAGAATTGCTTGTTTAAACCTCGGTTTAAAACTTGTTATGCTGCAACTACTCGTAAAGGCTAGCATATGAAACATTTTTCTACACTGTTAACTGTCAATACAAAAATTATGTCGTTCTCCTCTTCAGGTTTTTTTTTTTTTTTATTTATCCTTTGTTAACCAGGTTAGTTCCACTAGGCTAGTAGTCTCTTTTCAGGGGAGACCTGAGGTGGTATTCATACTATCGGGAAATTTGTCCAGGGCATCAAGGAACTTCCTCTGCTCTTTTTGATAGGTGCCGTGGGATCTTTTACATCCACATCAGCTGCTACCACCAACTCAAGCAGATGGGGCCTCAGTTTAATGTCTCATCTGAAGAATGATACACTCAAAAGTGCAGCAACCCCTTTATGATGTATTGCAGTGTCAGCAATTGATCTACTTGGTGGAGGAATAGAACCCACAGCCCTCTGCACCAAAAGACCAGTCTATTACCTGTTGCTCCACTGACAATGTCATGACACGTTAACCTGATGCATCAGGCAGGCAAGGGTCCAGAAGGGAATTCTTGAAAAGACAGTTGAATCTGTAGGATACAACTTGCTCACTTCTTCCACGTGAAGAAACATTATTTTCTGTTAAAAAAAAAACTTAATCCTGAAGGCACCTTAGTGATAGAGACAGACAGAGAAAGAGAGAGAGAGAGAGAGACAGATTTACAAATTAATGTGTTACTGACCTTAACAAAGCTGTGTATTTCAGCCTCCTTTTTAAACCCCAAATAGACACACTTTACCTCTTTAATTTGTTTTCTCTACTATTGCAAAACAATGATGGCTATCATACCTCTCAACTGTACAGATTTTAGTCATTTATTTTTTTTTTACATTTGTTTACCAGGAAAGTCTGACTGGACACAGGTCTTTTTTCAGCGGAGGTCTGGGGAGAAAAGCTCCACATAGTATAAACAAGATAAAACATTTGAATAAATTTAAATAAATTTGTATCACACGTAGTTACACATTTGTGACAATTGTAATAGAAAAGAAGTTCCATACATTGTATAACTACTATGCTAAATGAAATGCAAAACCTATACAGAGATATTTATACACAAGTTGTCCTACCTAAATTATCAGTATTTTAAAGTACCTATGTTAGGTAGTAAGTGATTGCAGAAGCTGAACGCTGATATTTTATACTGGATTGGTGCACGGCATAGCCAATTTGTAGATAAATTAGTTTTAGCATTTTTTAAATTGAGTTAAGGTTGGGGTAGATGTTATTTTATGGATGTTTGAGCTTGAATAGAGAGTTAGCAGTAGTAGGCCGTATTCAGGTTTGGGCTTAAGAGCATGTCTTATGATGTTAGAGCATGCTGAATTATAAAGGAGGTGAGAGCTTATGGCACAGTTTAATTTTGTCAGGGTTCTAGTGAATGCTTAGTGGGCTGGTGGAAAGTTAAGAGTGGTCCAAAGTGGTACCTAGATAAGTTTCCTCTGTAATCTGTGGAATGATATTACTTGTATTGCTTTTTAAGACTGGTGGAGAAAGGTTTTGAAGTTTTTGAGTATGATTTAACACCATTACATTATTAAGTTTTTAGGTTTATTACCAGTTTATTATTGTGTGTCCAGATACAGCTTTTAGAGAATGAAGTTTGGTTTGGAGATTGCTAGCAGTGGTATTGGAGTCTAATAGTAGCAAATCATCATCACACATTATGAAACAGGCAGATCATTTAGGTCATTAATAAAGAATGCAAAGTGCAAAGAGTAGAGGTTGTGTGATGGTTCCTTTAAAGACCTTTTTTTTTTTTTTTTTTGTCTTCAGGCGGCGAACTTGGCGCGAAGACCTTTTTTGGTCTTCGTGAGAGACCTTCTTTTTTTCTTTTTGTCCCTACCTGGGTTGCTGGAAATCTGGCAACCCTGAATAGAACCCACAGCCCTCTGCACCAAAAGACCAGTCTATTACCTGTTGCTCCACTGACAATGTCATGACACGTTAACCTGATGCATCAGGCAGGCAAGGGTCCAGAAGGGAATTCTTGAAAAGACAGTTGAATCTGTGGGATATAACTTGATCACTTCTTCCACGTGAAGAAACATTATTTTCTGTTAAAAAATAAACTTAATCCTGAAGGCACCTTAGTGATAGAGACAGACAGAGAAAGAGAGAAAGAGAGAGAGACAGATTTACAAATTAATGTGTTACTGACTTTAACAAAGCTGTGTATTTCAGCCTCCTTTTTAAACCCCAAATAGACACACTTTACCTCTTTAATTTGTTTTCTCTACTATTGCAAAACAATGATGGCTATCATACCTCTCAACTCTACAGATTTTAGTTATTTTTTTTTTTTTTTACATTTGTTTACCAGGAAAGTCTGACTGGACACAGGTCTTTTTTCAGCGGAGGTCTGGGGAGAAAAGCACCACATAGTATAAACAAGATAAAACATTTGAATAAATTTAAATAAATTTGTATCACATGTAGTTACACATTTGCGACAATTGTAAAAGAAAAGAAGTTCCATACATTGTATAACTACTATGCTAAATGAAATGCAAAACCTATACAGAGATATTTATACACAAGTTGTCCTACCTAAATTATCAGTATTTTAAAGTACCTATGTTAGGTAGTAAAGGGGTGATTGCAGAAGCTGAACGTTGATATTTTATACTGGATTGGTGCACGGCATAGCCAATTTGTAGATAAATTAGTTTTTAGCATTTTTTTAAATTGAGTTAAGGTTGGGGTAGATGTTAAGTTGGAGGGTAGTGTGTTCCAGATTTTGGCTATGTAGTTTGAGAAGAGGGGATTCTCCAACATGATTGTTGGCTATAGTTATCTTTATAAGGGTTTTGTTGCTAGAGCATAGAGCTCTGGCACTGGAGTATGGCTGTAGTAGGTTTTGCAAGTTTTCTCTGGTTGATAGAAGATTTTCCAAGCCATAGTTAGTTGGTAAAGATTAAGAGCTGAGGATGTTCTAATCAGTTGAGTTGTTTAGAACATTTATGGTAGTGCAAAACCTGTTATTCTAGGCATAACTACAGCCAGATGACCCACAGGGATAAAGCCATAACTACAGTCAGGCAACCCAGAAGGATGAAGCCATAACTGCAGCCAGGTGACCCAGAGGGATAAAGCCATAACTACAGCCATGTGAGCCAGAGGGTAAAGTGATAACTACAGCCAGTGACCTAGAGGAATGAAGCATAACTACAGTCAGGTGAGCCAGAGGGATAAAGCTATAACTACAGCCAGGTGACCCAGAGAGATGAAGCCATAACTACAGCCAGACGACCCAGAGGGATAAAACCATAACTACAGCCAGGCAACCCAGAAGAATGAAGCTATTACTACAGCCAGATGACCCAGATGGATAAAGTCATAACTACAGCCAGGTGAGCCAGAGGGTAAAGTGATAACTACAGCCAGTGACCCAGAGGAATGAAGCCATAACTACAGCCAGATGACGTAGAAAGATGAAGCCATAACTACAACCAGAAGACCCAGAGGGATAAAGCCATTACTATAGCCAGGTGACCCAAAGAGATGAAGCCATAACAACAGCCAGGTGAACCAGGTTCAATTAGTGACACCAGGTGCTACTAGGAAGGGAGGGATGGGTGTGCCCACTGGAGGTGGGTGGTTGTTGGAGATGCCTTTCCTAAGGGAATGTGTGTCTCACAGAGGGAAGTAGCCTTTGGATGTTGCCAATGAGAGCAGGGTGCAGGGGGTAAGAAAATAAGGGTACATCATAACAACTCCCTGTCAGCAAGCAAAGGCAGTTGCTGGCACTGCCCCCCCCCCCCAGGATACCCTAAAGATCCACAATGGCCTCAGCTCACTCAGAGAAGTAGACACAGTGAGAGATGGGATTACTGGGACAGACAGGTTGAAAGGTTTTTGCCTTTTACAGTACGTACATAGCACTTGGAATGTTCTAGTGCTATTGGAACTATGTTCTGTATACACTAATGTTTTAAGTGTGTGTGTGTGTGTGTGTGTGTGTGTGTGTATATATATATATATATATATATATATATATATATATATATATATATATATATATATATATATACATACACACACACACACACACACACACACACACACATGATTATATAATGAATAGTTAACCTGTGTCATGAGTGACACACAAAACATCGACCAAGACACATCAACCATTCATCATAGCAAAAACAAAAAAAAAGAAAGAAAGGTACACACTACATCGAACAAGGAAACAAATTTCCTTTTCTGATGTACCAAATAGAGAAAGTGATGGTGTTAACAGAAGAGCTATGGCCCCCGCTCCGTCTTATTCATCCTAACCCTAACATGCAGCTTACCTTAAAAAAGTCCTTCTCATAACAGTACCACTAAGCAATACAACTCAGCTACTCACCCACATCCACACACACACACACACACACACACACACACACACACACACACACACACACACACACACACACACACACACACACACACACACACACACACACACACACACACACACACACACACACACACACCTCTCAGCTAACTTTTAGGACAATGTCCAGATTTTTGCCTCATATTTTTGGTCGGCTCCTCATAAAATGTTGGGTTTTCTGACAAATCATTGAGGATTGAAGTAAGAAAAAAATGGCAGACATTTGAGGTTCAAACTTTATACCCTTCAGAAAATTCCTGCTATTGTAAAACATGTTGTCCTATCAAGTTTCTAAAATTATAAGAAAATTATTCAATATCTGTCCCTATTTTGACTCTTTGTCCCCCCAATTATTTATTGCTTTGTCCATATTTCTTACTTTAAGTGGTTGAGAGGTATCACACACACACACACACACACACACACACACACACACACACACACACACACACACACACACACACACACACACCACCCTGCACTTCTGTCAAGATTGCCTTTCTCTTTGCACAATACACCAAAGATTATCATTGAAATTCATAAGATTCCTAGCTTGCATTTTAGTGAGGATTATGAATGAGCCGGATTCGAAGTCTGAATACTTTCATATCAATCTATTTGTATAATATGGTCAGTAAACTTCTTACGCATGAACTCTGCTAAACTAAAGAGTGATTCTGCCACCTACTGGTTATACTTGTTTGGCATTTTCTTTCATTAATGTTTTAGATTTAAGTTTAATAAACCATAGTATTTGATGCCACTTGTCATATTATCTTAGGCCATTTTGTACAATAAAAAGGCCAGCCTGGTAAAATTTAGACCTCCATTTTAAATGGTATAAGTTATTCAACTTATTATTTTTGAAGCTGAATGCTTCAATTTTAAGGGGTATGTAAGAATGACTGTTATTTTCTGTGTATTCCTTTAAGCTGCTCTTTGATTTGATAGTAGAAGGATATTTTGGTGTTAGTTATGATTTCATTATTTATTTATTTAGGCCACATATCAGCTTTTCAGAATGCAGGAGTATTTGTTTCTTATTTCTTTGCACCTTGATGCAGTGAGCTGTTATGGATGTTAACATGTTCGCATGAACTTTATCCACACGTATGTCATTTTTCTTTCTGCATTTGGTGTTGTCATCCCAATCAGCAGTCTCAACTGAGTACAGAGTAACTTTTCATATATAATAGATGCCTGAAATGTCACCATTAATCACACAGCACGCACTTAGATAATGCTTAACTTTTCATTGTTTTTGTGATTAATTCAGTGATACAGCACTGTGCTTGTGCATGAAATACCAACCCACAGACAGCTGGAAATAAGGGAGGATAAATAAGATGCTTTACTACCGGAGTGCCAGGATAAAAAAAACAGTACTAAAAGGAACTCAGAATAAAACAGAGAAGGGCTGTGCACACAGAGCACAGTATTTAATGATGGATACAGACACAGGGAAGGGGGCTTAACCATTCTTTTGGCAATCCAGTGAAAAAGACTTATCTGCTTTGTATCCCTTTCTGTAAATAATGTCTTCACAATGGCAACTCAGAAGAAATGAATACAAGAGTGATAGAGATAAAGGAGAGCCCACACTATGTGATGTATCAGTGAGAGCTAGGAATTTCAACCTACGATTCTTTCATGATCAAAAGATGAACATCACTTACTTATTTGATATGTGATTTTTTTTAACCTAAGTAAGAACTATTAAGCACAACTACCTCTGCTCAGGGGTTACCTGGGAGTTGTAGTCTCGTTAGGTGACTTTATCAGAGTTGTGGCATAAATAGGCAGAGACTCAACGAGTAAAACCTAAAATCACAACATAAATCTTATAGTAGCACAAGGGTTTGAGTCTCTGTGCCCCACACCCAAATTTAGATGTGTAATTAGTTCAGGTAAAGTGCAGACATACATTTGTTTCACGTTCACATTTGAAATGCTAACAAAGCCTCCAATATATTTAGTAAATATGGTTTATTCATATTTCTCTATAAAAATATGTCAAATAAAAATGTTCTGAAAAAAACTAATGTTGTTTTCTTCCCATTGTAAAACCTCTGACACACATTGTGACTTTGTGACTGAATGTATTAAAAACGGTCAGATGACCACTCTGCTATATCGTTAAATGCAATATACATATTATATATATATATATATATATATATATATATATATATATATATATATATATAATATTTGTATGTATATTTATATATATATATATATATATATATATATATATATATATTTATATTTGTGTGTATGTATGTGTAAATACATATATATATATATATATATATATATATATATATATATATATATATATATATTTATTGAAAAACAAATGATAAGTAAAAGACCTGAGAGGTGACCACAGAACCAACTTAGTGCTAGGTTATTCAGGCGTTGTTGAAAGTAGTATAATCCAACAGAGAATGCTAAATAAAATGCCAACGATTATCTTAAAATGGAATATTTTATTGCAGCATGCTATGGGTAAGCACTTTCACTAAGGCTTCGTCAGACCGTTAAAATTCAAACAGCAATCATTTAGGGATTATATATACAAGTTAATCACATGCAAGATCAGCTGGTATAAACATTTAAACATTTAAAGTAACATCCTGATCTTCGTTTTAAAAAACTTCACTAATTGCAAAACATTTCTTCTATCTTGATATAATAGAAATCAATTGTGACAAATGATTCAAATCTCCACTGATTCTATGTAAAATATAAAGTTATTTTAAATATTCAAATTTGTATGTGCACAATGAATTACTGAACTTACAAATAAGTTCCATAGCTACAAACTATAGTCACTGTTGCCAAAATGTATTTATAAAAATAGACTGTCAATAACCCTTCACTACATTCTATAAAAATGTAATCGAATACATCGATCATAACATAGGGATATTGCAGGTTAACTAAAACATTTATGATGAAGCAATTTTTTAAAAAGAGTTTTCCATTATAATCAAATATTTAAACTTAAAAACGTAGAGTCGATCTGCATTTCAAAGAGTCAGAAATGCCACAACCTGCTAAGAAGGTAGTTTGTGGGTTAAGCTACCAAGCGTTATATTATAGAATATACAGTGCTGTATTTAAATCAGTAAAAACAACTAAATAAAGGACTGTGCCCGGTGGTTCTGGGCAGATAGCATACACCACTAATGGAATAAAATACTGTATTATAAATCACACATACTCACTTAATCATCATAACTACAAGGAATAGGCAGCAGCAAAGATGCACACTTAAATAGGCTACAATCATTCTTATCAACTTACTGCTATAAAAACACTAAGTAAATGTAGCGCTATGTTATAAATCACACTTACTCACCTACTTATCGCTACTACAAAGTTATTATAAATATGCAAACTTGGATGTGCACAATGAGTTGTTGAACTTACAAATGAGTTCCGTATCTACAAACTGTAGTCACTGCTGCCAAAGTATATTTATAAAAATAAACTGTCAGTAACCCTTCACTACATTCTATAAAAATTTTCATCGAGTACATCGATCATAACATAAGAATATTTCAGGCTAACTAAAACATTTATGATGAAACAGTTCTTTTAAGGAGAGTTTTCCATTATAATCCACCTTCTTAAAAACCAAATGTTTAGACTTAAAGACATGGGGTCGATCTACATTTCAACAAGTCAGAAATGCCACGGCCTGCTAAGAAGATAGTTCGTGGGTTAAACTATCAAGCTTTACTGTAATAAAATATACAGGGCTGTATTAAATCAGTAAAAACAGCTAAATAGAGCACTATGCCCGGTGGTACTGGGCGAATAACATACATCACTAACGGGATAAAATACTGTATTATTAATCACAATTGCTCACTTGATCATCATAACTACAAGGAATGGGCAGCAGAAAAGATGCACACACTTGAATAGACTACAATCATTCTTGTCAACTTACTGCTATAAAAACGCTAAGTGAATGTAGCGCTGTGTTGTGTAACATGCTTACTCACCTACTTATCGCTGCTACAAGGGTGAAGAGCAGGGAGAGTATAAACCCTTGAATGAAGTGCATTCATTCTAATCAGCACACAATTATGGGGGCTTTGAGTAAAATTTCCTGAACATATAACTAATGTCAGGGTCAAGGAAAAGACAAGATTGTGTGTTTAAATTATTTCAACAATATATTTCCAACTATGAATATACAGCGTTAAACATGCATTCTTAAAACAGTGGGCAGAGTGACATAAACTATTGTCTTCAAATAATAAATGGTCAAATTATGTTATTAATTTGGTTTTACCTGTTTATCTGAATTAAATATTATCTAAAATGCCATGCTATATCACAAAACTAAATAGACAAAGGGTCAGATTCATGAAGGCTTGCACGGAGTCTAAGAGTAGAGTAAGACTCCATGTAGCCAACATGTCCGCCGAGCGATCCAGGAACAGCTGGTAGGGGCGTGCAACAAAGCTCCTAAAATGAGTCCTACACGGACAGGACTTGGATATGCAAATTACCTCAATTGCAGGTGAAAGCTATGCAAATGAGGTAAATTTGCGATCCAGGAAACCCGAACCTGCCCGAGTAGGAGTAGTGTTATTTGCAGAAATGTACTCAGTTGACAACTGAGTATGGTTCTGCAAATAGCAAAACGGAGCCATGACAGCCCCAAAAAAAGGATGCATTTACATGAGGAAGCATGCCAATGGCCAAACATATGACCATTGGCAACGTTAAGTGATGCAAAATAAAAAAAAAAAAAAACTTTTTTTTTTCATCCCGATCTCCCGGGTTTAAGCGTAGCGCAGCACCGCGCAAACGCACTACACTCTAAAACCCATAAAATCAATAATGAAGATCCACAAATGTGGATTTTAATGCTAATATGAATTTACAATGCAAGTGAATGGCAGGCTGAAGACAACATGGCCACCGAGTAGAGGTTGCTAAGGGGGGAAGCTCAGTCTAAGAGATGTAACCAAGCATTAGTAGGCAATCCAATGCAAATGAGGGTTAGGATAGTGAATCGCAAGTTTACATAGCAAATGAGCACAGTCAGTGGAGTGTAGGAGTAGGATAAGGGGAGCAACAGAGTAGAAGATAGGTGACATCACGAGGGGGGGTATGTATGAAAGAATATAAGCTCATTGGAGCAGAGTGGCATGTGTCAGCTGTCATTTACACATCATTGAAAGAGGTGTGTCAACAGGTAGGCTAGGTAAAGGCAAGAAATTGAAGGTGTATGCTGTGGATAACACCAAAGTTTCTTGCTGAGCATGTATGCGCGCATGTATGTGCCTGTAAACCCGAGTAAGACAGTGTGCACGCGTGTAAGCATGAGTGCACATGTTTAAGCTGGAGTAAGCATGTTTAAGGCTGTTTAAAGAGTTTTAAGCACGTTTGTGCTGGTGTGCGCGCGTTTTAACAAGAATAAGCAAGTTTTAGTCAGTGTAAGCATGTGTGCGTGCGTGTGAGCTGCTGTAAGCATGTTTGCAGTTGTGTGTGCGGCACTGCCCCCCCCGAGGAAACAGAAAGGAAAAAGGAAACACAACAAATAGTAGGAAGCTACCAGGGAGTACTAGCAGAGCTAGCAGGTGAAAACAATCAAAAGCAGGCAATTACACAGGCAGTACACTAGCCCAGCCCAGCACTTAAAACACGGCAAACAACAGTCCATTATGTTTCTCCCAAGAGACACTGTATCACTGCAGTAAGCTAATAGAAGTGAAAACTGAAAAAGCTTTACTGAGACAAAGAAATGTTAGGGGCTGCCATTGCTGTTATAAGGTGACATATGCAACATGCTGAGGGTGGTGGCAATGCGAATGCTGCTGGACAACCCACAGTGAGGAGACGGAGAAGAGTGTACAGGCCCAGGGTAACCTACCAGGGGCTACATGAGCTGGAGATAGTGGAGCACTATAGAGTAGACAGAGACCTCTTGCAGCAAATTGTTGAGCTGTGCAGGCCATGCCTCACACACAGAACCAACAGAGGGGAACCCATCCCAGTGGAAACCAAGCTATGTGTTGGCCTAAGAATATTAGCAACAGGTACCTTCCAGAGACCAACTGGTGATATGATGGGGATATCACAGGCATCAGCATCCAGGGTACTGCACCAGTTCCTGGATGTCTCTTCCAGCAAATAGTGGAATACCCTGAGGTAGTGGGTGCAATAGACTGCACGCACATATGCATCAAAGCACCAGCCGGTGAGCGGGGTAGGGTCTACTTCAACCGCAAGGGCTTCTCCTCCATCAACTGCCAGTCGTGTGTAATGCCCAGGGCATAATACTGAATGTGTGTGCTGGCTGCCCTGGAAGCTACCATGATTCCCATATCTGGCATCTGATGCAGTTGTACCAGACATTTGCCAACGGGCGTCACCTAGTGGGGGATGCTGGCTATGCACTGGAGCCATGGCTGATGACACCCATCAGAAACGCACACACACCTGAACAGGAACGCCATAATGATGCACATGCACAAACACGAAATGTAATTGAGCATGTGTTTGGGCTGCTCAAGTCACGGTTCTGATGCCTGGACACATCTGGTGGAGCCTTGCAGTACTCACCAACTACATATACCCAAATTGTCATGGTATTTGCTATGCTACATAATATGATCCTGCGAAAACAGCTGCAGAAGGACCAGCATAGGCTTGGGCCAAACAGCCCCCCACCATTGCCAAGGCCATCACAGGCAGAGCGTGACTCAGAGGAGGAACAACCTGAGCCTACCCCAGTAGGCAGAAGGAGGCGTGCCCAGTATGCTTTGGCCTTGGCAAAGAGGCAACGCATAGCACATACACTGGCTCAGTAGGAACTCTGGAAATGACGCCTCTCTCTGACTCGCGCATATAGTAAAATGGATGCCTAAGTTGACACTACCTGCTTTCAAACATGTATAGGGAGTGTAGTATGTGCATCTGACATAGGCAGCCTTGCAGCACCACCTGAGGCATGATTGCCATGTGTTAAGCAATATAAAGCAGTGCTAAACAGCATTTACCACCATGTAGTATATGTAAACAAAATCGCACACATCAACTAGCACAACTGTGGTCAATGTTGAGTAATACTGGGCAACGTCCAGCAATGTTGGTTAATATTGAGCAATGTCAGACAAGCTTGGTCTAAGTAGGGCATAGCTGAATAAAAGCCAACATGCTCATATTTGCTCTACTGGCCCTTAAGCAGTCTGGGCCTCAAACCCAGGACACTGTGCACTATAGTCATAGTACTGAACCACTAAACCATGACAGTATTGCAGTGGTCAGCCTGTATGAAGAAATGTTGATAAGTCTATGCAAAGTATCTCATGGAAACCCTGCAGGCACAGCATAATCCCTGTCGAGTTATGACACAAAGGTGAGTCCTGCAGTAAGAATAGAACCTGACTTTCAACACACACAGTATAAATGTTAATATTGGTCATGTTCACACACATCAACAAATGTAGTGGACCTCAGACAGCAACATAATGAAAGGTCACACTGGGCATGCTCACACACTTGAATAAATGAGACAAATGTCAGGCAACAAAACACGGAAAGCCTGAACTGGGCATGCTCACACACTTAGGCCATGTCTGAGTACAGCAGTGGGCCACACATATCTGGCAGTTGCATGTGTTAACCCAGGAACCTCTCACTATCCAGCAATCCACCCTGTGCACACAGTTATATGACAACAGACACATATATAATATAGTGGAACCCTGTCATAATCAAATATGTTTTGCAGATACCTAAGTTGTTCATAGAAACTGGGAAAGCAAAGATGATAAAAACCTGCAAACAGTATCAGCAATAAACATTGTGCATCCCAAACATTATCATAGTTTCAGAGGTCGATAGTAGGCTATCTGCCCTAGGGCATGTACAAGCCTAGCCAGAGTGTGTTTGGCTTTTGCAACCCTGTTAGATTACTACACTGTGACTGTGAATAGTAGGTCACACAAGATAGCCCATTTATGTTTAGTCTAGTGTGCCTCTGTCTAGCAGGGACCCAGAAGATATCCCAGGGGTAAACATACGATCACCCAGCCACTTGTCAAGATGTCTCCTGTAGGTGGTCAGTGGGTGGCTCTGCCTATGCGAAACCAGGATTACAATCCAGAGTGAGTGGAGCCTCTGGGATAAGAATCTGTCCCTCCAGCATGTCCTAATAACATCTGTGCTGAGGTATATGTCCCTGGAGTGTGTAGCTCCAAGGGAGTCGCATATGTTGAGGTGCAGCATGTCCATTAATTCTAGGTTGGGTATTTCCGTAAACAACAGGCACACATCACATCCAAGTAGGCAGTAAGCCACTGAGTAGAGCTGGAGTTACTGTATCCGAACTGTGCAGGGCATCCATGTGAGTCCCTAGATCTGCTTGTTGAGGAAATTTTGTGGCCATTACAGTTGCTGCAGGTGTCGGGTAAGGTACATCCCAAATGTGGCATTGTAACCAAGCATGGTCGTGATGAGTATAGGGGCATAATGACCTCACTTGATCTAGATGTGAAACCATATGGGATAAGATGGGCTATATAGAAGGTCTGTCTAACCACTTTGGCAACGTGATTGTCAAAGGTGACAGTACGAACAAGTCGTGTCCCCAAACCCCTAACAACTCCTACCGTATGTAATGGATTACTACCTATGTGGTAATGTGTGGGCATGTTGTTATTCCCAAAGGGGATGACTATGCAACTAATGGCATTTAGCTGTAGGCCATGGCTCAGGCACCAGTCATCCATCTCTGTGAGACCCAGTTTGAGTATGCATGTGCCAGCTGGAGAGTTGATTATGGCACCCAGTTTGCAGTCATCTGCAAACATGGTCAGCCATATTCTTCCTGTGTTAGCCTGTACACCAGACAAATATATACTGAACAAGAGAGGTCCCAGGACTGAGCCTTGTGGGATGCCATGTATAACTGGTGTATAGTCAGACATGGCACCTTCAGTACTGACCATGTGGGTGCTATCCCTGATCCAGGTAGCAATCCATCATGTGAGATGTGTTGATATCGACGCTGGTGAGCCTATGCATAATGGCCGAGTGGGGTATTGTGTTGAAGGGTTTTGCAAGGTCCGGGTAGGCTGTGTGGACAACCGTCCCTACATTGATGGACCTGGTAACCGTTTAAAGAATACGAACTGGTTCAAGAGACAAGATCTGCCCACAACAATGCTGAAATGTGTAGGACACAGTGTCTGTAGGTTCCCGATGTCTATGTGTATGAGTCCCATGACAATATGCTCCATAACTTTGCAGAACAGGCTAGTTAGGCTTATAGGGTGATATTGTCTGTGGTCCATTGTGGCACCAACTCTGGGGAGCGGCACCACTGTCGCTATATGCCATTCCTTGGGTACATATCCTGTAGTAACTCTAATAATGAACAGTGACTTAATGTGAGGGTTACGTCTTTCATGAAGCTCATCTAAGATGCAGGCCGGGACACCGTCTGGTCCCACTGATGCTGTGTTGTCCGCTTTGGGGGGGGGGCAGCACTTACCTGTTTATTTGTGATTTCAGGAAGGTTACACTCTGCTGGGATGGATAAATGCTCCTTAGGGGGGATGGGGGGGAGACAACTGCACTGAACCTGTTTGCCAGGATGTTGGCAATGTCAGTGGGTTCAGGGTATGTTTAGTCAGTATGCAGTAACTCACAGCATATCAGTGAGTGTCCACCCAGGTTCCTGACATAACTGATGAAGGCCTTGTGATTGTCCTATGTGTCTGATGCAATTGTCCGTTAGAAGCGGGCCTTAGATAAATTCATGAGTGATCGTAGCTGTCTGCTAGTACAGATTACAGATGCCTTCCCTGTCTGGGATTGTGCTCTATCATGTAGTAGCTTCCTCCTTTCATTGTATAGCTTATTAATGGCCGGGATCTACCAGACAGGTCCCCTGCCATTGGAGGAGTGAGTCTTGTTGTTATTTAGGATAGCACGATCCATGCAGTCCACTAGGTGTCCATGGAATGTGTATGTAAAGGATTCAGCAGTCTGAGCCATATTTACCACTGTCCCAGGGTCTCTGAAGGATACCACCTTGCTTTGGAGAAGTGAGACGTTTGCTTATGAGAAGTTCACCAAGATTACCCAGGATGGGTGTGGGGACAGGATATGGATGTCCAGTGAGATAAATGTATGTTCTAACATTACCAATGAGGGGTATATCACTGGTGTGGAACATAGAGTCCCCATGTTGGTGATGATCAGGTCCAATATGTTTTCACCTCTTGTGGGTGTGGTGACCGGTTGTGCCATAGCATATGAGTTTACAAATAGTAGCAACTGTTGGGTGAGGTTGTTGGGGCTTGAGTAGTATCTCCAGTCAATGTTTGGGTATTTGAAGTCACCCAGTATAATAGTGTTTGGGGAGACCTTCATATTCTCCAGTGTTCCCAGGAAAGCCGAGTGTGGTTCCTGAGTTTGGGAGGGTGGTCTGTAGCAGGCAACAAACTGAAAGGCAGTTTTGCACAATGTTAGTTGCATATGTATGGTCTGCGATGCTTCGTGCAGTGCTACTAACCCGGAGGTGTGTGTATCTGTGATGTATATGGATACTCCCCCTATTTGTGTTGTCCGTTTCGAGTGTTGTGGTCAGAAAACATGGTATGAAATGTAACCTGGTAGTGCCAGTGTGTATTTGTGAGTCTGAACCAGGCGTCTGTTAGTGCACAGATATCGCTATTCCCCATACTGAGAAGAGTCCTGAGTGGGCGCAATTTGAGGGTAACACATCTGGTGTTGAGCAGCATTACCCTTAGTTTCATTTACTCTGTAATGTCTATGGAGGTGGGTTTGTCTTTTGAGCCCCACTTAAAAAAGGCAGTATGGTGGTAGCAAGAGCCTTAGCCAGTATTCGAAAGTCCAAGGGTGACAGATGCAAGCTGTCCATAGCGAAGCTATGTGGCATGTCGAGCATGTCACCCCAGGCTGACAGACACTGGATCCCCTTTGATTGACACCAATATGTTAGCCAACTGTTAAACATGATAAGTCTGTCTGTATACTGTGACATCATACTTGGTGAGTGTAAGATGCTACACAAGGTCAGGGTCATACTGGCCTGGCCTACATAATCAGAGAGTTCCTCTATGTATCATGTCATGTGGTCCAGGGAGGAACGTCTGAGGTTTTATGCACCAGCATGGACAATGATGGAGCCATTTCTGTACTTGCTTTGGAGTGACCTGAGTGCATGTGTTATGTGGCGGATCCTGGCACCCGACAGACAGCTCAAAGTGACCATCCCCTTGTTCGGCCTGGTGAGTGGGACGTCAGTGTGTCTGACAATAAGTGTCACCTATTACAAGTGTATTAGGTGTGTTGCTTAGCCCGAAGGGCAGTGACTGTGTGGCACACTGACATTGTGAACTATGTGATATGTGGGTATTGTAGTGGGGTAGCAGTTGCTTTTGTGTCTGCTTTGGAGGTCTCTGCTGCTTAGTCAGAGTTTATTTAGAGCCTCTGAGTATGTTTATGTGTGATAATATGGTTTGATTGCTGTCACTATAGGTTTATGTGAGACTGATATGTGGTGTGTGTGGTTACCTTCACCACCTGATAGACTGTGCCAGTCATGGGTCGAGAGAGCTCAGCCTCCTGTATGTCTATATAGTTGCATCTCTCACATATATCTGAGTTTGTTGGGAGGAGGAGAGGGTTGTCTGTGTACATGAGGCAGTTGTGACATTGTGTCAAAATCACAATATTCACCAACTGGACTGGACAGTACACACAAAACCGACCCCTGGACATGCCAGGATATTATGATGACATACTCTGTAGACTGATCACAAAGGATCAGTAGGGTGTTAAGTGTATAAAAGAGTATAACAGGGATTAGTGCTCAGGTTTGTCGGTGTTTTGTAAAGAGTAGCTGCGAAGGAGTCCAGACGGAATCATGACACCTCCTTCAGCTATGTCATAAATAGCAATTTACACTCATATATGTCCTGAGTCAGGGCCAACTGTACCTGACTGACAATGCCGACATCCTGTCAGACAGGCACATATATACATACCTACTTCCCACTGACGAAAGTCCCTATCATCATACCTGGAGATATCACATGTAGAATGGGTAAACAGCTCCTTCCAAAGCTGAAAACATGGCAGCAATTGGATTACATTGTTTCCCTATATGTGTCATAAGTGAACTGCAGAACAAACAAACCCTGCACCTGAACAGTCTGTTGAGCCTCACCCTCTCCACAGGATCTAGAACCATTGAATGTGTTACAGCAACATATGGCACTCCCCACAAGTGTTGGTGCACAACACACCATGGGAAGTATAGTCCAGTAAGCCTATGAAGTCTGATCTGCAAGGCCATGGAGTCCATCATGGTTGAAGTTATAAACAGAGCTATTGGAAGCTGACAAACACACAACCCTACCAACTGTGGTATGTTCATGTGCAGATCATGGTTCCCAAACATACTAGACTGTTTGCAAGGCAGCCACCCAGGACATACATCACTGAACAGAGCTACACGTCTCACATACACTTTGAATAGCCCTTTATCAACATCCCAAATACATGTTGTAACTACAAAACCAACAATCTGTGCATAAATATGTGTTGACATATGAAGGAATGTCAATTTGTCCAGAGATAGATCACACAAGCTAAGAATTCTGTGTTCCTGTTCAAGCTGTTGACACCTGCAGACCCACATGGCTCATTCCTGGGATTGCATAAAACAAAGTGTACACAAATTACCATGTCCAGTCTGAGGATGTCAGCATCCTACAAATATAGCAGGAGAAAAGAAACCACCCAATAAGGCATATAGCGCGTTGTGTTAATGTGTATTTCTCTAATATCGTAACATAGTTAGGTAGGGGTTTGAATCCTGTAATTGCTGACTGTGTATGTCTGTGATTTGCTTTGAGGGGAGTGCCCTTTTTGGAGACTGGGAAAACACATTAAAAGAGGTACATTCCTCTTTGGAAAGTCTTATGATGTCAGCATCCTACAAATATAGCTGGAGAAAACCAATCACCCAGTAAAGCATATAGCGCACCATATTAATGCGTATCTCTCTAGTATCATAACATAGTTAGGTAGGGGTTTGAATCCTATCCTACAATTGCTGACTGTGTGTGGGGGGGGGGTGTGTATGTATGAGAATTCCTTTGAGAGGAGTGCCCTTTTTGGAGATTGGGAAAACACATTAAAAGAGGTACATTCCTCTTTGGAAAGTCTGATGATGTCAGCATCCTACAAATATAGCAGGAGAAAACAAATCACCCAGTAAAGCATGTAGCGTGCAGTGTTAATGCATATCTCTCTGGTATCATAACATAGTTAGGTAGGGGTTTGAAACCTGCAATTGCTGAGTGTGTGTGTGTTACACTGTTGGTCAATGCGGTGTGGGTTTTGCTTTTACTATGGTATGACATATTAGGATTGAAACAGTATGTGCATTGCACACATCAGGTATCTGTGTGGCAAATAAATATATGTACATGTGACCTCAATTAGTACATAGGTGTGAAGCCTACATACTACATGAATACATTTGTTTCCTTTGACAGATTGTGCCGCTGCTTCTCAGATCGTAGGTCACATATGTATGTATGTGACAAGGCCGGCCACTGTAGTGATCTGTGGCCAAGGTCATCTGTGCCACACACACCCATGACAGTTACTATAGAGTAGTGTGAGTGAGGGTACATGCCTGGGGTATATGTCAGACATGTTCATACACAACAACGACTGGCAATAATGGACAGTCATTATAGGTGTACAACAGCCTTGTGGATATACATTCAGGCCCCTAACGTCTTATGTGATACACCGAGGGACTCCACAATACCTCTGGATATGTGGATACCAAGGGACAGATGACATAACACGTGGCTGTAGGTACACATTGGTACCCAACATACATGTTGGGGGCTACCACTTATGTGGTACTGTTGGGATAGTATGTATAGTAAATGTGGATGACTATGCCATAGTTGGCTTAGTGCAATACAGCATGTGTCGGACAACAGGTATCTGTCTGTATGATACCCTTGTGTAGGATATGTGTCCCATCCAGAGAATGCATTGTAGGCCAATGCATGCATTTACAGATGTGGATGGACATATCCCTAGTGTGTTTGCATGTACCTAAGAGGCCTATATGCCAAACAGGTGTGGTCCAAGGAATGGGTGGCTGTCAATACCACTGGGTACTGTTATAGTATAGTACCGGAAGGATCCCGCTGTTACTGAGTTCCCTACAACTGCGTGTCAGTTGTCAGGACATCATCTAATGATTGGTTATAGTCATGCTGTTGAGGTTGTGTATACTACCAGACAAAAATGCTCCAGAGCAGTCCGTGCAGCTAGTAGGGAAACATAAAGAAAACTGTGCATTTTCGGCTCAGGCCACAGACTTGGCAGGTGAAGGGGCGGACTGCAGCAGCAGCGATCAGCACTCCGGGGGGAAAATCTTAGGGCAAGGGATCATGGGAAGCAACACTGGGAAGATGGATTGGGTGGATGGGGATTTGGATTAGGGAATCTCAAATGGGACAGTGGATTATTGTAAGTGATTTGGTATTAACATTGGGGATGGTGTGCATGTGGTGATAGTAAGTGTGGCCTATTTGAATGGATGTGTGTAGAAAGGAAGAATGATAGAAGTTAATATTTTTTGGAGTGGGTGTGTTTGAATGGTAGGAAAACCTATTTGATGGGATGGGTTGTGTTGGTAGAATGGTAATGATAGGGAGGCCTATTTGAATGGTGTGTGGTGTTTAGAATGAATGGGAGGGCTATTTGAATGGACTGGTGTGTGTTTAGAATGCTAGGGAAGCCTGTTTGAATGTGTGTGTGTGTGTGTGTGTGTGTGGGAAACCCTATGTGTGTGTGTGGTGTGTGTGTGTGTGTGTGTGTGTGTGTTTTGTGATGTGTGTGTGTGTGTGTGTGTGTGTGTGTGTGTGTGTGTGTGTGTGTGTGTGTGTGTGTGCTGGGAGTTATGTCACAAATGAGTAGGTTTGGTTGTATATCTAACATGGGGTAATTGCAAGGCTAGTGAACCACAAAGAACTTATCCCATAAATTAGGTAGGGAGTTTGGTTGTAAAGACTTGCGGACTAGACAAAATAATGGCACTGGTTCTAGTAAGCAATGGTGCACTTTGCTGCGTTAGCAATTCATTTACTTGGCTTGACCAAGAAGTAATGATATAGTATTTCAAACTCTATGGTTTCCCATACTTTGCAGGGGATGGTTTAAGAAAAATGTAATTTCTCTACATTTCAGGTTGGATACTGCAGTTTAATGATTGAAGTGAAGCTGAAAGGGACTAGTGCAGTTGAGAAGGGTAGGCTTTTTCTTTTATTTTCACAGCTGAGTCTTGGGAGTTTTTTTTCTTACTATTTTGTGTTCTTTTAGTAGCATTCTTTTCTGGCTGCAGGTTTGTTTTTTTGGGTCTTGTTTGTGGTTCCTTCTTTTGTGGGTCTGTCAGAGTTTCCTTCTTTTGTGTGGGTTTGCTTTCTGTATTTTCTGTGTCCTCCCATGACTGTCTTGATGTCTTCTTCCTTGGCCTCTGCTGTTGCTTTGTTCAAGTCAGCATGTCCAGATTATTGAATGTTACTGCTCTTTTTTTTTTTTTAATTGCATTTTCATTTCAGACTTCAAACAAGTCTTTGCATATTTGAAATATTTGATTTAGTTTTCAGGTTTCTGTTGCCTCAAGTTTTTCTGGTTCTGTTTTTGCAGATGGTGCCTTCTGGTAGTGTGTCATTCTCTCCTCCACCCTGTGTTTGTGTGGATTTGCTCACTGGTGCCTGCCTTCTGTGGAAATCTGCATCTCCTCCCCTGTTCCTGGGTCTCTGCTGAAAAATTGTTCATTTTTGTCAGCAGTAAAATGACAGTATTTCTGAATTTCGACTTTCTGAAAATTGTTTTAAACATACAGCACACAATTATTTATTCATTAATTTCTAAGTTTATAAGATTTCAGAATAAACATGTCCTTACCACATTTTGCTATTGCATTCCCTCATTAACTGAATGTCTGAATTTTGTGCTGCCTAGGTTATGTTTGGCAGAACTGAATTTGTTGAATTGTTGAGTGGAGTTTTGTATTCCACTGGAGTTACTCCAATGAGGTTTTTGTACTCTCAGGTTTGCCTTTATTATGAGAACTGAATTCACTAAATTGACAGCATTTTGCTTTCAGTCTTCCACTACAAAGCAATGATTTGGCGTAGTAGTATGTTGCTAAGTTTAGCACAGGGAGCTTGGCAGTAAAATGTATGGTTTTAGCAAGTTTCAAGATTTTATTGTTTTTATGTTTGGCAGTTGTGTTAATGGTTTTAGGGTTTAGCAAGATTCAAAATACATTTTTCCTCTGCTTTTGTTTTGGTTAGTTTTGCTTTTTACAAGAGTATTGTTTTGATTTTAACAAGTTTAGATGCTGCTTAGCTGTTTGATGTTTGAGGTTGTTAATATGAAGCTGGCAGCTGTGAGTGTCTTTGATGTGAAGAAGGCTTAGTGGTTCTCCCAATGTTAGGCTTGTGGTCTTTGTAAGTTTGAGATCCATCTCCTTGGCAACATTACAAGGCTGAGTTCATAATGTTTGCCATCCTCTTGCAATATGACTATACATCATTTTCCTCTTGTAATATAGGCAATATTTTCCTGAGGGCATATTACTACTTTATTTTTTGATGAAACCATGAAATATAAATTGTTTGCTGATTTCAACCTCTTCATTAGTTTTTTATTCTTGATAGTGGAAAGGGTTAGATAACTTTTACTTCTTATCAGATATTGCATATTGCATATTTAATGGACTGTAGGTGTGCATATTTACTGATAATGGACTGTAGAATTGTGCATATTTACTGATAATGGTGGATAGAATTGTGCATATTTACTGGATATGGTGGGACTGCAGAGTTGTGCATAATTTACTATTAATGTGTTGGCATGCAGCAGTTTTGCCAGACTTAGTGCAAAATGTTAGAAACTGTGTTTAAAACAAATCTAAGCATGCCATTATTAAAACACCCTACTGGAAAAAATGTTCAAAACAAATTTAAATTTACTACAAACAGGAATGTTCTATGTGCTAGCAATATAATGTGAAGTACTATGATTTGAAACAAGCATTTATTGTACTTTTTAATAATGTAGTCTTTTTCTGATAAACTTTAAAATATTTTTTCTTTGAATGTGGGTTTCAATGCTGTTTGAATGAGCAAAAGTTTTTTTAATTTGATGTTTTTAATGCTAAGTTTCATTGTTTTGTTGCAATGCTTTGTTAAAATTGTAATACTAGTTTTTGTTTAAAAAAAATACAAAGTTGTACTTGTAAATGAAGTCCAAAACATCATAAAAGTAAAGCCAAATGAACAACAAGTCATATGGTAAATAAAGTAGTACAGTCAAAGTAATGTATGGTATGAGGATGGGCTGCAGAGGAAAAATGGTTCATAGGAATGGAGGGAGGGAAGGGTCAACTGTGATTGTCAGCAGGGCTAGGCAAGAACTCCAACTGTCCAGATTTTCAAAGAATGAATTTAATTGTTGCTTTTCATTTAAATGATTTAGAGATTAAACTTCTTATTTTTCTGGCAGTCTTCAAAAAAATAAGTTTTTAAATAATGATTTACTGAGTTTTCAGACCAAAATATGATCACTTCAGTTTCAGACTTCATAACAACTGTTAAAATTCATGCTAAAGTAAGAACTGTTATTCCTCTATTTTAGTACTGTTTATACTAAAAGAGCAACTTTTGGCCTTGTTCAGATTTACTGCATTAACAGGTTAAGGGAGGTACATGCAAATAAATTGCTTTATAGAATTAAGGCAATGCTCTTAAATCGCTCTCCTAGAATGGCTTAAAATGTTAATCCCTCCTAAGGCAAATCATGAAAATAGCCTTTTAATCCCTCAAATTAAAATTACAATTAAATAAGAAATAATAATAATAATCATAGTTCTACTTAAAATGCAAATAGATTCTTTTATTTTGCTTAGCTGTAATAGTACTAGATACTTTTATTAAAAAGTCCCCCAGGTTCAGCAGCCCAGCTGTATTATGTTTTATTTTTTTTGCATCCATTTGTCATTTTCATAAAATATTTTTTATTTGGGCAACATTTGACAAAATAAATTCAAAAGGAGTTTTAAAATAATGCTTGGACAAATTTTTTCAGAAGATTTTTACCCTTCAAAAAAAGTCATACTAATGCAAGACCTAGTCTATTATCTTTCTAAGTTTTTATTAGAATATTTAATTAAAGTCATGACTTATTTAATTTTTATTAGAGCAATATTTGTGTATGGCTTTGTCCAGATTTCTTGCTCTGAGGTTGAGAGGTGGTTTTGTGTCAGGGCCTGCCTGATCAGTCAGAGACACACATGTGTCAGACATACTTCAACAGCCCCTCCACCATGTACAACATGTACATGTGTCCCAGCCCACCCCAAGCTAACTATGCAGTTAGTCAGTGCAAAATGTCCAGTGTGTCAAATGTGCCATGTTACTACGGAGGCCCACAGCAGACACTTGTACTTTTGCAGTGCGTCTGGTTTCTCTCATATTTTTATTTTTTCTGAATTATTTTTATTACAATATTTTGATGTTTGCTTGTGCCTAAGTAGCAATATTTTAATCTGTTGAATGTAAGCAATACTTTTGTTGCCAGATGCAAGATTTTTTAATAAGCTTAATGTTAATAATTGCCAATATTGAAAGCATTGAAAATTGCCAAGTTTACTGAAATTGCTTCTGTTGCCATACGAAGATATGTAATGATAATTGATATTAAAGGACAGGATTCCATTATTTTAAAAAGCTCATTAGACTTCTTGGATCTCTGAACTTTTCCCATCAGACTTGTCATCTGCCAAACATGTGTGGTCCATAACCATCCATATAATCCTTTAAGTAATCCCTTGAATGTAATTCTTGTTTTGTTCTTGTTTTTGTTTTTTTTTGTTTTTTTTGTTTTTTTTTTGATATTTCCACAAGTGCAGCAGGCAGGTTGTTGGAGCAGATCTTTTTTTTTAGTATTGTTTTTTGGGGAGGGGGGCACTTTAGACATTGGCATGTTACTTGGCACTTGGCACTTTTTATATATAAATTATAATTATGCGAATATATTAAGTAGACGGTGCAGGAAGTGGTTGGTTTTGGTTGTGCTTGATTTTGACTGTAATTCCATTTTGACTAGCATTCCAGCAATGTATTTAAAAGTTTCTATTTTTTTCATGCCTCACAACCTTTATTTCCATCTAGATGTTAAGTAATCATTGAAATAGAATATATTCTTTCTTTATTCTTCTTCACTCTTATTTTTGTCTTGATTAATCTCTATGGATGATGGTTTGCCCCACCTAGGTGTATTTAATTAAAGTTAGTTTTTGTTGTTTGTTTTTAGCTCTCCCCCTTTCTGGTTGACCACACCCCTTTCCCTTGACCCCACCCACTCAGCTGGCTCCTGCAGCCCCCCTTTGATTTGAAGTCACCAGCTGCCACTGCTACCAGAATGAAAAACATTGACAGATATTAACAGTATCACCCACAGCATAGTGTCAACCCATGTCATACACACATGTGTACCCATGTTAGTACATATCTGTAGTAGAATGCATACTGGCCATCGAGAGATACTATGAGATGTTAACAATGTATAAAACAAGGTATGTCACACGTCCCATGTGTCCACTATGCACGTACATGCAGACAGTGTGCACCCACCATGTTCACAGATGTACACCTGCTAATCTGTACTGCACACATCACACATTTACTGTCCACTCACTAACATATGCTGGCAACACTATATACTTCAGCCAAGTGGCACATGGCCGGACAATACATACTCAGACCTAATACTGGTGTAAACAATGCTACATTGACAATCAGAGCTTTGATGCATCATGCCTGCTCAGATATACCTACAAGGATATCATTACACTTTCCTGTTGATAACTTGCTAATATTGCTACACTGCTATAATGTCACCCTGTGCATCAGCACCATGTTAGCCTGTTCCTGCATCAATGTTACAGATGACAGGAGGTGGCACAGGTGTCATCATATGCACAGGGTGTGTTGTTGGTTTGCTAGAGCCCGACATTGACCCATCCAATAGACATGTCTGTGTGTGTGTGTGTGTGTGTGTGTGTGTGTGTGTGTGTGTGTGTGTGTGTGTGTGTGAGGGACAACAGTATAGCATGGGCCAATGTTGATGTAATGTGTGTGTATGTGTGAGCCCTAGTTGTTTGGTTAATGTGTGTGTGTCTGCATGCACACAGCTCCACCATGTGGCTGCCATGTATGGGAGGTTGTGGGACAGCCACAGACTGTACAGATCACTGTCTCTGGCCATGGACACAGTACCTGTGCCTGGCAGGGGTGCTAAGGACAGTATTGGGTACCAACCCTTACTGGGGACTATCATCAGAGGCAGAGGTATGTCGAGTGGACCCATGTACCTGCTGGGACTGGCCAGAGCCGCGTGCACATGGTCTACTAGAACGGTCAATCGACAGGCCAGCCCTAGCATTGCTGGGGCTGGTACTGCCAGTATGGGAGCGACTGTGTCTGTGGGCCATCCATGACAACTGCCAGCTGTTGATGTTTCTGGCATGCATCCACATCAACATCTCACCTGTCCTGCATGGTCCTGGCTCATGGAAAACACATTGTGGAGGGCATCTAATGTCTCCCCCAATGTCTATCAATGACCTCGGTGTAATTCCGGATGGCACCGGCAGGGTCACGGATGCTGTCATTGATAGCGGTGTAATGGGCCCTCTGCACCCTTAGTCCCTGTCTGGTGTACCATTCCATACATGCCTGTGCCTGCATTACAGCCCGGAACATACTCGAGGTTGTAAGACCTGTGAGGGTACGTCTGCCAGAGGCAATGCAACCAGTGGTGCTCCCCCGAGAATCCCTGAACATCCGCCTATGTGGTACCATTCCAGGAATATGGGTATGGCTGCTGTGAGGGGATGCAAGTTCCATGGGTACCACAGTATCCTGGTCAGTGCCAACTGTATGCTGTCCCTTGGCTAAGGCCATTGGTGATGAGGGATGTATTGGCAGTATGAGTGTGCGCATAGATGGGGTTAAATGCTGTGTACTGTCGATTGGCAGACCAACGACAGACACTGTCAAACCTGCCTGTGCCACAATACATGTCTCATCATCTCCACTATTTGTGGCAGTGACTTCAGGTTCCCTGCTACATTCAGCCACCCCAAACTCAGCACCTGTGAGAGGAAGACAGGAAACACACTTTACATTCTGTACATGATGTTAGCACACATGCACACATGCACACATGAACACATGAACACATGCACACATGCACACATGAACACATGCACACATGAGCACATGCACACATGCACACATGAATGCATGCACACATGAACACATGCACACATGAACACGCACACATGAACACATGCACACATGAACACATGCACACAAATACACTCCTCACTACAACAGATACAGACACACACCAACAATCCAACACATACTCAATAGTGGGTGAAGGTGGATGACAGTATCACAAGGCAAACAGTCACCTCACACATGTCAGCATGCAGAATATGTGTTGCTCAAGACCATGCAGTGCGAGTGTAGACGGCCCTATTTAATGACAGTATACATGGCTTTGATGCATGTGTGTAGTTGTTCAGTGATTGGCTACACCCTGGAACACAATGTGTACATGGACACAACATTGCTAAGCAAGTATTATCAGCTCTGCAATGTTCTCTGCACTATCACTCACAGGTATACATACCATGGCTGCATGTGTTCTGTGTGACACATAGATTTCCATGTCTGATTACAGTGTCTGTGTCCATAGCAGATAATACTGGGCACAGATGAAGCACATGCATGCTATGTACTCACATGGGATGAGTGGTGCATGTAGACGTGAAGGAATCCAAATGCTCGACAAGGCCATTGTACAGTGGTTATGGTGAGTGTGGGACATATTGCAGATATGTCAGTGCCAACCATGACATGGCATGCTACATGACTGCAACATTAAACACCACGCATACCCAATGTGTGTTGTTTGACCTATGCACCCAATAGCATTCCAGGACATATATGTGCCACTTTGTACAGATGGTGACTGCTATGCATATTGTGTAGACTGGCATATGTAAGCACACACACAACATGCTATGCATATTGTGTATATGTGCAAAGCAATGACTGCTATGTGTAGTACTGTGGTCACTGTAACTGGATAGGGTGTAGTACCATGAGCCATCATCATCATGCATCATGTGGTCACTCACGGCTACTAATGTGTGAGAAACCACCGCCTGGCATGCTGTACCTGAACTGCAGTGCTGTGACTACATTCACAATTACACAGCCATTTTGTTACATGGGTGTGTGGGTGCCCAATAGGGAGCATTGCCTAACATGACTGTGTTATGTGTTGAAGAGTGTTGCACAGCCCCATGATAGGCCTCTACCCCTGAGGTTTATCATGTGTGTGTGGATGATATGTGGGATACTGAAGTGTGACCTTACATCAGGTGTGTGGTAACACCATATGTAGCAGTTGAGATGTACTGCGTATGATAAACGTGTTATGTTGTGTGCAGCTGTAGCAACTATGCCTATCCAATATGCAAGACGGTGTTGCCACAACTGTGTCTGATGCTCTGTATATTGCATGTCATTGAGGCAGCTACTGACATTACTGAGCTGTTCAATGTCTTACAGCACACATGCCGGCATGCATTATGCGTAGGTGTGTTACATGTACATGGCCTACACCTCACTTATGACATCCACATTTCATTACCAACATTGCAGTTATACCATACTCACCAGTATGGATTGTCTGCCCTGCTGTCACACCAGAGGGACCTACGAGAATATGAGAGAGTTTGTCATTGGCCACAACTGTGGCATTGCTACTGTGGGTTTGCTAAACTACAGTAGAACAACAGTCAACAGTCACAGGTGTACAGATAATAGTCCAAATATCAGTATTGCACAACACTAGGCAGCACAACTGCTAAACACACAGTACACATCTCACATAGACATAATCTAACAATACAGGTAACTTTAGTCTACAGACAGGGCATGTTACCTGCACGCTCCATGTAAACATGCTGGGTGGCTCCGGCCTCCATAACGACACATGTCTGTGGGAGTTGCTGTTGTTGTCCAGGAGCCACCATGCTTAGGAGCAGCTCCTCCACTCTGGTGAGGGGGATGAATGGCCACCCCACCACCTGTGGCAAGCTGTTGTCTATGGATATCAGATGCACCCCGCCGGACATGTCTAATTAAATCTCTGCAGTGATGGCGTACCTGCTCATATGTCCGGTTATGCATGCCTATGTCATTTACTCAACAAACAAGATCTTGCCACAGTGCAGTCCGCTCATGCTGGTGCTGGCTGCTTCTGGAAAACAACAGTGTGTAGTGCTGCACAAGGCTTTGCTGGATCACCTCCTCTTCCTCCTCTACTGTGTAAGAAGGGTTACGTTGGTGGGCCATCAGGCTGAAAGAGAAATGAAGAATATGTGTGAGTGAGTCCTGTGGCACACTTTACACCCTTAGCCACAGATATCACTTCACTGCCATATATACCATCCGTTTGTCTGTCAGAGGATACACACGTTCAGTACCACATATTGGTTCTCAGGCCACAACTGACTAACAGTGCCTGGCACAATCTATATATCAAACCACTATACAACAGTACCTGGCACACTGTTTGTGACACAATGCACAACCTCACCACAGGGGTATATATCACACTAATGCACGAACAAAGATGTCAGCCATTGCAATGAATGTAAAGTACAGTTACAGTAGTACCTGTAAACCACCCTAGTCGTTGATGCCATAGCCTTGCCTAACATATGTGCACAGTTGTTAATATAGGTGGCATACTTCTGTAACAGAGTATATATGTTGCTAGATACACATGTATACCCTGTAACACACATATGATTGCGGCCATGGTACAGGCATAATTACACACACATCAGACGAACATGCAACACACCACTGTATGCCAACACAGATGAGCTTTACCTGTGTACCATACAGTACTGTGTGCCACTACTTACAAACCCTTATGCCTGAGTTATGCCCTCTGTGCAGACTACAGGAAACACACAAGACAGTGTTTCCAAGCAATGTGAACACACACCATACTATGCTGTTTAGGCCTACAGCTTCAGGTAGTTCTACAGTTCATATGGGAGTCGGATTCACCAGCAGTACCACTCACTAAGCATACATGTATTGCTTTAGCCTACAATGGGACACCACAGTCATCAACAAGGAACTACGTCACATCATATGCCATACTACTATGTCTATCTAACAATAACATACACATCTTTTGCTGGCCTCACAGCTAGGATAGACACTACCATGTCAGATACAACTTCACACTATGCTATCACACCTTTACAGACCTTGCACACATTCAGCTTTACACTTATTCAACCTCACATAGCAGGTATTGCATTGAGTACATGTGTGAGTGCATAGTGTCATAGGTAGGTGAGATGCTATTGGCCCTAGGGCCTACAGCTGCCTAGCCATATGCTACCCTGGCCTTTGCCACACGTACTTTGATTTCACTTGCCCCTGTCAACCAGAACCACAGAGGGGATTCCTGGGGTGTATTACCAATCTCCCAAACAATCATCAGGGGTATTTATGACAACTGCTAATGAGAAGTCTAGTTTGCTATTGCTGGGTGGTCTGTTCCAGAGTATGGCATATCTCTGAGTTAGGAACCTATCCCTCCAGCATGTGCTGTTTAGTGCGCTGACGAGGTTTAGGATCCTACAGCATGTAGCCCAGAGGAATTGTGATATGTTGCCATGGTAGTTGTCAAACAGCTATGGGTCTGACATACCTCTGTATGTCCGGCAGAGGTCACCTCTGTGTGGGCGGTATGCAATACAGTCTAGCTGTGGTTTTGTGAGTCAGTCTGCATAGGGCATCTGTTTGAGGCCAGTATTACCCTTTGTGAGGTATGTCTGTGGCCTTTCCACTAGCTGTAGTTGTCATGTGAGGTACATACCAAACGGGGCATTTTGATGAGTAGAGGGGAACACTGACCTATATTTCCCTAGATGACACACATGTTGTCATGACACATACCACATAGACAGATTACAAGTCTAGTGTGGCACTGTCTTTATCAAAGGGGAGGCTACTGTCCACCTGTGTCCCATGTTCCCTTATCACACCTTCAGTGTTAGGTAGATTTCTACCTATGTGGTAGTTAATGGGTATAGTGTTTTGGAAAGGAGGAATGGCACTGCAGTATCAGCACTTGTCTACAGTCCATGCCTTAGTCACCACACACCTGTTGCAGTACATATGACTCCGTGTTTGTGTGTGTCTCTCTCTCTCTCTCTCTCTCTCTCTATATATATATATATATATATATATATATATCTATATATCTATATATATATATATATATATATATATATATATATATATATATATATATATATATATATATATATATATGTATATATATATATATATATATATATATATATATATATGTGTGTATATATATATATATATATATATATATATATGTATATATATATATATATATATATATATATATATATATATACATATCCATACATACATGTACACATCCATTGCTGTACATATAGATGTACATACAGGCACACGTACAGTCCACCTTTCATGGTGGGGATATCACTTATGCAACAGTTGTGGGATGTACAGTTATGTGATTATATTGCACAGTGTTGTGCAGAATGCATTTTGGTGTCCTCAGCCCATGTAGCTTTAGCAGGCCTCACTGGCTGTAACATAGCAGATCTGACAAATCAGTCCCACAGTGTTTAACCACCTCATGACATATATCAGCACTGCATGCTGTTTTCTATGCTTCACACTATGACCTACATAGATATATGCACATAACAACCTTCAACGACATATATGTGTCCAGCCTTCACTAACTGTTGCAGTATGTCCCTTGCCCTATGCACATGTGAAGATACAGATAGATACGTACTGCTGCCACATATGGATGATTTGCAGTGTGTAGAGTACTCTTCAGGAACATCTACTACATGCCAGCACATACATATGAGTTACATACCTTACCTTTGTTTTCCCTGCTCCGTCTGTTGTTACTGTTTTTTTTTTTTTTTGGTTGTTTGTTTTGGGATTTCTCTGTCTGTTTCTGTCTCTTTTCTTTGTCTCTCTGTCTGTGTCTCTGTTTCTCTCTTGCTCTCGCTCTCTATCTCCCTGTTCCTGCAATGATATTATTGCATGTGTTGACAGCAGGTACAGCCTGCTTTTCTAGGTATCTGCACATGTGCATGCGACAGCCTCTGCACCAGTTGCTGCCCACCATTCAGTAATTGCATGCAGCCTGCTATGTGGTGATTGCAGTACTCACTGTGATTGCAGCCCACTGCTATAAAATGCTAGGTTAGGTAGGCATAGCCCTTTCAGCTTTCCAAGATGGGGCCTATGCTTGTTTGCTCTGGACACCGTTGTGTCAGTCAGAAGGTTGGTATATGTCTCTTATCTGAAGCTAGGGTTGTAGCCAGTGATATGCATGTTGTACTCAAACCTGAATGTTGCTGCTTCCAGTACACACTTCTCAGTGTAGACATGTACTCACCCCTCCAAATGCTAACACAGGGTACATGGGAGTATGTACTTTCTTTCTGAATTAGACAATTAACTGCCATACAAATGTTGTTATTGCAATGTATTCCTGTGGCACATGCACTGTTTGTGTACTGCTATACTGTAATTATTAAGTTACTCACTTCTGAACAGTTTGTGGTTTGTTTGTGTTGACATTAGCACAGGCTGCTCAACACAACTGGACATATTTCAGTACTGAGTATGCCTACCTACACCCTTGTTTTTGCCTGAATACACAGGTATGTCGTACCTTTGGGTAGGGGTGCAGAACTGCAAAGAGCATTTTTTATTATCGTGTGAGGTTTATCTTGCTGAACATACAGAGTTGCTGTGTACCTGTTAGTCTATCAAGGCAAGTAGTCTGTCTGCGTAGCTCCCACCTGTGGACATATCCAGATGGTAGCTAGAGGTTAGCCTATTATTCTTTGTCTGTGCACCACACCAGTCTTTTCAACACTGGCACAATGGCATTGTCACAGTTGGTTGCTAGCAGTACATGGCTACATCCTGTGATATTTCTGTGTTGTACTCCTACATAAGGGCATGTTTGTGGAACTCCTTCTAAAGCTATTTGCAGAGTGTGTTACAGCAGGAATGCTAATATGCCTGTGTTTTTCTGCCTCTGCCAGGCCTCAGATACTCTCAGGTATATATTTAAACGGCCTCAGTGAAAGGTACATATAAGTGAGATACACCTGCAATATATTACAGACATATTGCAGTTGAGACTTTCTTGGGAATCAGAGCATATGTATTACTACACCTTTTCTGACATGCAAGCAGTGTCTACTCTCACCTATTGACATTATTCATTGTGTGATTCCCCACTTTTCTGCCTAATGTTAGTACTTTTCAGAGTAATTCAGAGGGGCACAGCTAACATTTGTTTACATATCAGGGACATCCCTGTAAAGCAGTCACAGTTGGGGAGTCTGGCCTCTGCCCTATTCAACTTTGCCAGTGTTTATCCTGGTCTGATACTGTGTGGTGTTTGTAAGGTGCTACTGTAACATTATTCCCTGCTAGAATGGCTGGTTCTCTTTTCACAGTCATGACATGCAATTCCACAACAGCTGCTGGTAAAGGCCAACAGAACAGGATTTATGTTATGCCATTCCTAATTTCCATTTACATTCCCTCATTGTAATACATGATATATTTATTTCAGCACCAAGTTATCTGCATATCTGTTGTGGTTTAGTGGTAATTCATGCAGTCTATTGTGTCAATGGTCTGGGGTTTGAGACTGGTAGAGGTTTTTTCTTTTGCTGTTGAGCAGAACAAGGGCCCTGACATAGAGTGACTAAGGCACTTTTAAGCAGTTGTAAGAGGGTTTGTGCGGGTTTGCACGATGCTTAGTGACGCTTAGCAAAGCGCATACATGCACACACTCGCTTAAACCTGCTTACTACTGCTTAAAAGTGCTTACTCCTGCTAACCCCCACGCTAATTTCTTTGAAAGAAAAGAAAATGGGGAGATACGAAAGTGGTGAAAAAGGGGGCACAAAGAGGGGCAGACAGTATGTAAACAAGCTCGGGATGTGCAGGACAGGTGTAGGGAAGGTCCATAGCTGCCCATTTCTTTACCAGCAACAGCTGTGCATATGCAATAAATTTGGAGTGATATTTGAAACCTTCCACGCCTGGGAGAGGGGTGAGGACAACAAAGTATGTTGTACTGCCAATTATAATTATCAGTTTACATGTCCAGCAGACATGTGTGTGAAATGGGCAGCTATGTATGGGGCGTAATTTTTTTGTGGGTACAGATTGCCCTTTTTTTTTTTTTTTTTCAGGTGAGAATGGAAAGTGAGGTAGAGGAAGTAGGTATGTTTAGGGAGGTAGGTTGGGGAGGTTAACAGACAAGACAAACAAGGCGCATACAGGGGCGGTGTATGACACATGGGGTGGGTGAACACAATTGATGGGGATGGATGTTTGGAAATTGCAAGCCCATGAGCCCACAGATGGTAACAGTGGAACTGAGATCCACACCCATGAGCAGTCACCACTGCACCTTCACAGCCCCGAGGGTGGCTGTGCTGGGGGCTGCGTAGGACGGGCAGGCTCACCCGTGAGATGTGCCACTCTCGCCTCGAGCTGGCGTAGGGGATCAGCGACTGAACGCTGGATCTCCCTATGCACCACAGCACGGACACTTCGAAGGGTGACAGGTGGCCCTTCTCCACACATGCTTGCATGGGGGGATGAGCCCCATCCCCTGCAGCGCTTCCACTCGAAGGTGGCACAGGACCAATGGAGAAGGGGAGCCCGGGCTGGGCACTGGACCTGCTGGTGCCAGGTGCACTCGCCAACTGAGGAGGGACAGGTGGGTCTGCTGGGACCGGCCTTCCCATACGTTCTGTGATTAGGTGTGTTTAATTACAACATAAACAACAGTATTCCAGATTAGTTGTAACAGCATGCAGTAATATTCCCGTTAACCCAACACACCAAGGTTCCAACAGTTGAACAGCAAGCATAACACATGCATATATCGAACGACAGTGGATATTCCAACAGCATGCAGGGATGATTGGTAGCAACAGGCCACCATGATTGTGGTGTTTGAACAGGGCACATGCATCAAAGTGAATGCAAATATTTATAAAACAATAGGACATATGCCAAACAAATATTTGAGATTACACATACCCATTGAGGTGTGGAATTGCATGGTTTATGCACATACAGTAGGGTGTAGAAAGAAACCTCAATTAACATCTTATAAGTACTTTTAGTCTACACTACATTCCTATTGACTGCAGGTGTATATCCCCTACATGTATTATTACACTTGCCAACATGCATTAGGTTGTGTAATGGGTTTGGCTAGTTCAATATATACCTGACCTATATCTGACACACTAACTGTCTAAGATGCAGATGTTACTGCTACATATTTCTTGATTTCATTTATATTTCTTTATCTACATATCTGGATGTTTTCACATGACATTTTCACTTCAATTTGTACAGAACCCTGCATTTCTTGAAGCACACTCACATTTCTGGGGAACAAATTAACATGCCACTCATGTGCCAGATTTACTTATGCATGCCATCCAGTAACTGATTGTTGAGGACTGTATATATGCTTCACAGCTACTAGCACTTCCATCACCCACTTTAGATGGGACTGCACAACTCTGGGTTGCCAGCACTTATTAAAACAGTACTATTTGTATAATGCAAGGGTACAACAACATTTCAAAGTAAGTGACACAGACACACTCCGGGTTTTATACCTTTATTAATTACATTACACACTTTTCCACAGGCTCGCTCCTTTATTTGATATAGCAGTTCATATGGAAGACATATTCAAGACATATTATACCTTTATTAATAGGTTAGAACACTCTTTTTCAGGCTCGCTCACTTATTTTATATGACAATACCTGCAGAGATATTATTCCGGACATATTTTACCTTTCTTAATGGGTTACTACACTCTTTTTTTCTGGCTCTGTGACTTTTTTATATGATAGTACATGCAGAGGACTTATTCAGGGCATTTTATGGCTGTATTATTGGACTACAACACTTTCTTTCATGCTCTCTCCCCTATTTTATATAACAATACATGCAGAATAATCACTAACCTACCTGGTGGTGCAGCCTTAGCAGTCTATCTGCATAGGCTTGCTGATTCGCAGCATGGTCACCTGCAGCTGTGAAGTAAATGAAGAGATATTGAGACATACCTATCCATTATACAGAATCAAGTATCAATTCTTACATACTGCATTCCATGGCTACCTACTCAGTTGTGGGGCATCTTGCATCCCGTGGGCCTCCTGTATCCATTGGTTCAGGCGGTCCTGCTTCCATCTCTTCAGGTCTGCATGGTGGTGACGGACCTGCTCACCAGTCCGAGGAACACCTGTGGCACTGGTGAGGTCATGAGCTAACCGGTTCCAAGCCATTGCCTTGTACTCCGTCCCTTGGAACTGGCCCTGCAGAAGTCTTGACTCGTGATGGTGGACAAGGAGCCAAACCATATATTTCGACTCCTCGATGCCCCAACGTTGCGCTCAGAAGCGTGTACCCTCTCCAGTACCAGCCATTCTAACTACAGATGTGAGCTACAATCAGTTATGGCGAGTATTCCCGCCTATGGGGCTTATATATGCCGCATTTCCCGCACTTTTTGTGATTGACCATTTTTATAAATTCTCGGCTGACTGCAGACCTGCTTAGTAATGGTTAAGCTACCATTTCTAAGTATATGTATGTTAACAGTAGCTGTTTCTCCTAAGCTGTCATGGCTTAGTGGTTCAGTACTTTGATTATGGTGCACAGAGTCCTGGGTTCAAACCTTGTCATTCATTTTATTTTAATACTGTCCAGACAGGCTAGGGGGTGTGGCTGTGTTTAAGTAACTTTGCTCTGCCTTGCTCCACGTTGCCCTACGGTGCCCTGGTTGGCACGGCACATACATCCGTGCAAACAGATTGCGCTGGTTAAAGCAGTATTTAACTATGGGAAACTCTATTGCACTGGGTAAAGTGCTATTTAACTCTGGGCAACTCTATTGCGCTGGGTAAAGTGCTATTTAACTCTGGGCAACTCTGTTGCACTGGGCAAAGCACTACTTAACTCTGGGAAACTCTATTGTGCTGGGTAAAGCGCTGCTTAACTGTGGGCAATTATATATCAGGATCCTTTAAAAATATATATTTTCTTCACTGATACATAGGCCTTTTCACTGCTTTTTACTAATATTTTAATCATATATGTCAGGTATTATTTCATATACTGATTTAAAACATTAATAAGAAGGGGAGTGATGGGACTCGAACCGTGAATGCCTCCTCTTTGCGTGAACGCTCTACCATTACGCTATTGCTATTTGGTGTGATTTGCATAAACATTCTTTCTTATGCTCTTCCATGTCGGAATTGCTAACTGCAGCTAAGCAATGGGCACACCCACGCACACACACGCAAATACGGGCAGCTATTTCGGGAATTTAAAAAAAAATAAAATTAATGTTTTACTTTTTATAACTGTGATGGGGGTTTACAATGTCAGGGAGTGTGGTGTTGGGTGCAAGGACATTTGAGCGGACTCGCTCTTGTGTGTTTTCATTTTACTTTTCAAACCCTTGCAGGGGCGTGGACATTTAGACTGCTCGGCAGTCGGACACGCCCCCTGCTTTCCTACATGGTCCGTGTAAGACTTACGGTTGAGTCAGCGTGCCCTCATGAATATTCATGGCATGCTGATGTCACACCGTTCAACTGCAGCCTCCGAATAAGACTTATTAAGTCTTACACGGAGGATTCGTGAATCCGGGGGAAAATGTATTGTACCGTTTGGGTCACTACCAAGCGTCAATTGTGATCTTATTAATGATATTTTCAATGAACTCATAACATAAAAATTGTTAAGGCAAAGTACCTACTGTTACAGATACAGATGCATAATTAGAAATAAAGATTATAAATATATATTAAATAAAAAGATGAGTAAGTGATGATAAAAAATATGCATACAAATTACTTATGATGATAGTGTGTATACCTACAGCAATAGCCTCTAAGGATATTGTGGTGCTATCTAAGCATGATTGAATGTTTATAATTGAATATATTAATATTTAAATTTGTATTATGAGTATGTGTTAGAAAAATATATAATAAATGACTATATCATAAAAATAACTCACATAAATACAATTATAAGATAAATTCTATGGGACTCATATTATACCTATATACTAGTCAAAATTAAGTAGATATTTTGTAAACTATATTCAAAGACACATACGCAATTATGAGAAAAAAAAGATTAATTGGATTATGAGATTAAGGGCAGATAAAGGCAGAGGCTTGAATGAACAAGCCTCTATAAAACCCATATTAAAAGCTAGACGTATCAAGACTAAGTAATTGCATATGTGTCTTTGAATATAGTTTACAAAATGTCTACTTAATTTTGACTAGTGTATAGGTATAATATGAGTCCCATAGGATTTATCTTATAATTGTATTTATGTGAGTTATTTTTATGATATAGTCATTTATTATATATTTTTCTAACACATACTCATAATACAAATTTAAATATTAATATATTCAATTATAAACATTCAATCATACTTAGATAGCACCACAATATCCTTAGAGGCTATTGCTGTAGGTATACACACTATCATCATAAGTAATTTGTATACATATTTTTATCATCACTTGCTCATCTTTTTATTTAATATATATTTATAATCTTTATTTCTAATTATACATCTGTATCTGTAACAGTAGGTACTTTGCCTTAACAATTTTTATGTTATGAGTTCATTGAAAATATCATTAATAAGATCACAATTGACGCTTGGTAGTGACCCAAACGGTACAATACATTTTGTCTGTATAGTTTTGTGATATAGCATGGCATTTTAGATATTATTTAATTCAGGTAAACAGGTAAAACCAAATTAATAACATAATTTGACCATTTATTATTTGAAGACACAATAGTTTATGTCACTCTGCCCACTGTTTTAAGAATGCGTATTTAACACTGTATATTCATAGTTGGAAATATATTGTTGAAATAATTTAAACACACAATCCTGTCATTTCCTTGACCCTGACATTAGTTATATGTTCAGGAAATTTTACTCGAAGCCCCCATAATTGTGTGCTGATTAGAATTAATGCACTTCATTCAAGGGTTTATACTCTCCCAGCTCTTCACCCTTGTAGCAGCGATAAGTAGGTGTGTAAGAGCGTTACACAACACAGCGCTACATTCACTTAGCGTTTTTATAGCAGTAAGTTGACAAGAATGATTGTAGCCTATTTAAGTGTGCATCTTTTCTGCTGCCCATTCCTTGTAGTTATGATGATCAAGTGAGCAATTGTGATTAATAATACAGTATTTTATCCCGTTAGTGATGTATGCTATTCGCCCAATATCACTGGGCATAGTGCTCTATTTAGCTGTTTTTACTGATTTAATACAGCACTGCATATTTTATTACAGTAACGCTTGATAGTTTAACCCATGAACTACCTTCTTAGCAGGCCATGGCATTTCTGACTTGTTGAAATGTAGATCGATCCCACGTCTTTAAGTCTAAACATTTGGTTTTTAAGAAGGTGGATTATAATGGAAAACTCTCCTTAAAAGAACTGTTTCATCATAAATGTTTTAGTTAGCCTGAAATATTCTTATGTTATGATCGATGTACTCGATGAAAATTTTTATAGAATGTAGTGAAGGGTTACTGACAGTTTATTTTTATAAATATACTTTGGCAGCAGTGACTACAGTTTGTAGATACGGAACTCATTTATAAGTTTAGCAACTCATTGTGCACATACAAGTTTGCATATTTATAATAACTTTGTAGTAGTGATAAGTAGGTGAGTAAGTGTGATTTATAACATAGCGCTACATTTACTTAGTGTTTTTATAGCAGTAAGTTGATAAGAATAATTGTAGCCTATTTAAGTGTGCATCTTTTCTGCTGCCTATTCCTTGTAGTTATGATAATCAAGTGAGTAAGTGTGATTAATAATACAGTATTTTATTCCATTAGTGGTGTATTCCATCCGCCCAGTACCACCAGGCACAGTCCTTTATTTAGCTGTTTTTACTGATTTAAATACAGCACTGTATATTCTATAATATAACGCTTGGTAGCTTAACCCACGAACTACCTTCTTAGCAGGTCGTGGCATTTCTGACTCGTTGAAATGCAGATCGACCCTACGTTTTTAAGTTTAAATATTTGATTATAATGGAAAATCCTTTTTAAAAATTGCTTCATCATAAATGTTTTAGTTAGCCTGCAATATCCCTATGTTATGATCAATGTACTCGATGACATTTTTATAGAATGTAGTGAAGGGTTATTGACAGTCTATTTTTATAAATACATTTTGGCAACAGTGACTATAGTTTGTAGCTACGGAATTTATTTGTAAGTTCAGTAATTCATTGTGCACAAACAAATTTGAATATTTAAAATAACTATATTTTACATAGAATCAGTGGAGATTTGAATCATATGTCGCAATTGATTTCTATTATATCAAGATAGAAAAAATGTTTTGCAATTAGTGAAGTTTTTTAAAACGAAGATCAGGATGTTACTTTAAATGTTTAAATGTTTATACCAGCTGATCTTGCATGTGATTAACTTGTATATATAACCTCCTAATTGATTGCTCTTTGAATTTTAACGGTCTGACGATGCCTTAGTGAAAGTGCTTACCCATAGTATGCTGCAATAAAATATTCTGTTTTAAGATAATCGTTGGCATTTTATTTAGCACTCTCTGTTGGATTATACTACTTTCTACAATGCCTGAATAACCTGGCACTAAGTTGGTTCCGTGGTCACCTCTCAGGTTTTTTACTTATTATTTGTTTTTCAACTTTTATTATAACTTGCGAGGTGTTTGTTCTGTTGAGAGCTGTCTTTTATATTTTCCAATATATATATATATATATATATATATATATATATATATATATATATATATATATATATATATATATATATATATAGGACTATATTAAAAGACTGAAGAGGGGTTTCAGCGAACACCTCTTGGTCGACACGTAATGAGCGAACACACTAAAGTGCGAATGCTCAAAACAGCAGTTTTTTTCCCTGGGAAAGAAACTGCTAGCACAAACACACACACACTTTAAAATATGACAATGTGGGGGTCTTTGCCCTCACACCCCCCATTGAGGGGGGCTGTGCTCCCCACACCCTCCTAACTAAATATACCAACTCTGAGATCGCACTACAGTGGGGACGGAGGTGAACACAAGAGGATAGCCAAGTGATTACTTTCCTAGGGAAAGAAATCGCTGTTTTGAGCATTCGCGCTTTAGTGCGTTTGCTCATTACGTGTCGACCAAGAGGTGTTCGCTGAAACACCTCTTCGGTCATTTAATACAGACCCTGTATATATATATATATATATATATATATATATATATATATATATAAATACATATGGGTCTACTACAAATGATTGAACTTTTAGAACATAGACTTTCATATGGCCGAGACCATATGATCGACGTTTCAAAAGTTCAAACCCTGAAAAAAAAATAAAACAAATAAAAAAAATTCCTAGACGTTTTTGCAGGGGGCAAGCCCCTCTGCACCCGCCACATCCCCTGCTATTTAAATATACCAACTCCAAGATCGCACTACAGTGAGGAAAAGGAAAATTATCCCATTCTGGGCTGTACAGAGATCTCTGTTCAGAATGTTCAGTTTTAAAACTTCAATCATATGGTCTTGGCCATATGAAAGTCGAAGTTTTAAGATTTTGATCATCTGTAGGGGACCCATATATATATATATATATATATATATATATATGTACACACACACACATATATATATATATATATATGTACACACATATATTGGTATATGTGTCTAGATCGCTGGCTAGCAACATTGACATACACTACAGCTACCAAAACAAAAATCATCAACAAGCTAGTACAAATGCACCGAGCATGATCCACGGCATATACAAAACTAAAAAACTAACTAACTAAATAATATATTATTTCTCCCCCCACACCCTCTGCTAAGTATATATACCAAGTCTGAGATTGCAAAACAGTGGAGAAAGGGTAAAATCCACCTCCTTACTGTATAGTGATAATGCTCACAAAGCAGACAGTATCCTGTGATGAACCAGCAGGTTAAAAAACATCACTTCTAACAAAATATTTAATTTAGCGAATGTACGCTTAAACCCACTGCACTCATATATGTACACACATATTTATATTTTCAGAGTAAACAATAAGACCAGACCTTTGGTCATAGCTTGAATGTTACTGTGCAAGGTTTGTTAGCAATGCGGGGAAGTTGTATCACTGAATGAATAGTGCAGGTAGAGAAAATATTTTCATCTGAGGTAAGTGCAATCACAAATGTGTGCAACCACTGTTGGAACCATACCTCTCAACTGTCCAGATTTTCACAGAATGTCCAGATTTTTAACTCATATTTATGTTCTGTTCCTCATAAAATCTGTGGTTTTCTAGCAAATCGTTGGAATGGTCTGAGGATTGAAGTCTCTAAATGATGACATATATTTGAGTTTCAGACTTCATATTCTTCATAAAAATGCATGCTAAGACAAATCCTGTTATTCTATCAACTTTCCAAGTTTATAAGAGCAATACTTAAAACCTGTTCCTGTTTTTGGGCCTTTGTCCTCCATTCTGTCAAACTTGTCTAGATTTCATGCACTAACAGGCTGACAGATATGAATGGAACATAGGTATATTGCTGCAAGTTGTTGTAGGACAGCTCTTAACAGAAATTTGCTTAATACCTTCCATGGGATTTTATAGAGAAGATGGCCTGACTTCCTTTCAATAATTATAACATTGTGATCTTAAATTATACAGTTATGATCAACTTGAGATTGTCCATGTATAAAAGTGTAAACCAAAGCTAATTTAGCAATAACTCATGTTCTGATATGAATATTGTAGAGTTTACCCAAAGCTGAGTACAAGGGTAAAGCAGAAATATCCAGACAAAGTCAGCCATGGCTAAACCTACATTACCCAAACCTAGACACGAGTTATTGTTATTATGCAATGGCACTAATTAAAAAAAGAAAGAAATTTCTTAGTTATTTTTAATAATGTATTTTATTAAGGAGCATTTGTGTTCTATTTCCTCCCATCTCTAGAGAAAGGTATTTTTCCATTTTGACATACTATTCTGCACGGAGGAACAGTATTACTGTATGTGCAAGGATAGAATTATCTTTTAAAATATGTTAACTACTTGAATTTTCCTTCTTTACTTAGCAGCATGAAGAATACGTTGTTGGTGTTTTTTTTTTAATTTTAGAAGCTACAACAACACATTTTCCTGGTTGCTTTTGTGTGTGTGTGTGTGCGTGTGTGTGTGTGTGTGCGTGTGTGTGTGTGTGTGTGTGTGTGTGTGTGTGTGTGTGTGTGTGTTTCTCTGCTGGAATTTTATCATAGGTTATTTTTGATTTGTAAAAAGCATATTTGAGTGAAAAAACAACCGTTGTTTACATCTGTGCATACTCGCCACTATCCATTGTCTGATTTATTTTGAGATTTTGTAACAAAGCAACAGCACTAGCTATGAATAACAAGAAGAGATTTTAAAAAAATGTAATACAGAGATAGTGGTCAGAGCACAGTGTGAAACTGGACACAGTATACTGTAATTGGAACAACAGGTAATGTAGATATTACCAAATTCAAATAACAATGGCAGAAATGCAGAAATATTGGCCTAAAATCAGCTTTGGACAACCATGTGAGTTTACTATCAAACAAATACTTTTAATTAAATCATAAATTGTTTGCTGCAGTAAAATAGCAGTTAATTTCAACAAATGTGACAGCTATTCCATATTATAGTCCATGTTCTTGTAAAATAAAATAAATTAATGGCTGTTGTTTATCATGTCTTCAGTTTCTAAGGTATTTATAAGTGGCCAGTCTTTATTTTTAGAAGCACATTGAAATTGAAATTTAGAATCAAAATATTAAAATGTTTTCCCCCAAAAATAAATTGTGTTGTGCGGAGATAAGTATGTAAGCATTTATTTTACTAGCATACATTACTATTTTTAATTTAATAAGTCCACTGAGAGGTAAGTATGATTTAGGCTGAATTTGAAAATCAGATGCTAATACTCTGCTTAGCTCTACGGGTTCCTCGTTATGGTTTCTAGTACTATTGTTTCATAAGGTTCTACTTCCTTTGTCAGTTCTGTTCTTTAATTATTTTGCCCTCACTACCTTAGATAGTCTTCAGCTTTGTAGTACTAAAATCACACCCATGTGTATGTATGCAATTGTGTGAGCACTCATTTTTTTTTCTCTCTCCAGGCCTAACAGTCTCATTTTACCAGTCACATTTTGCCTATTTCCCTCAACATTTTTTCTGCCTCTATCTACAGACCAATTCCTAAAGTGATTAATTTATGCACTCCTTCACCACAACTTTTTTTCTTGGCTGTCACTTTCTGCTCCTTAAAAATGCTCTGCTCTGCACATCAGCTAAACCTACCTTTTTGCTACAGCCTCAGCCCTCATTTTCAATTATTCCCTATAATTTATTTTCTTTATTTATTCAGTCTTGGTATCTACAACTGTTGCTCTTTGGCTCCATCAGCAGGAAACTGGAACAATAGACAACAGGGCAATTCTGGACAAGAAGAACCTTTCAAAATACAAACCTTCCAAGCAGCACTGTTCAATATGTAGAACTACAAAAATGAACCAATAGCATTCTTGTTACTACAAAATGGTGTTTTATTAACTACTGTTAGCTATTCATGATAATATAAAACTGTATAATATAGCTGCTTTGCTATTTCCTATTTATAATTACTAGTTTTCAGTATTAGTTGAATCTTTTAAATACTTTACAAATTTTTAGAAGGCAATGGTGGAAAATGGGCTCTGTGGACCATGATGTCTGCTTGAAACCCAGTATCTCCAAACACTGTCATTGTCCATGTTGGTGTGAATGACTTGAGACGTACATCCCTGGACTTCGTGAAAAGAGACATGGAAGAGCTCTCTGATCACGTAGCCCAGGCCGGTATGACCCTGACCCTGAGTAGCATCCTGCCCTCACCAAGAATGATACCACAGTATAAAGAAAAAAAATTATCAATTTCAACAAATGCCTAAGCTTCTGGTGTCATTCAAAGGGGATCCAGTATCTGTCCACCTGGGATGACATGCTCGACAAGCCACACTGCTTCACAAGAGATGGCTTGCACCTGTCACCCTTAGGCTTTAGAATACTGGCCAAGGCTCTTGCCACCCCATAGTGCCTTTTATAGGCAAGGCTCAAAAGACAAACCCACCTCCGTAAATAGCACAAGTAACCAAAAACTGAGGGTAATGCTGCTCAATGCCAGAAGTCTAAACCTCAAAATGCACGCACTCGAGGCACTCCTCAGTATGGAGAAAATCAATATCTGTGCAGTAACAGAAACCTGGTTTAAGGCTCCAGAGAGCACCCCAGCAGTACCAGGCTACAACTCATACCATACATTTCGGCCACAGAACCTGGACCAAAATACAAAAGGTGGGGGTGTATCCATATTCATCAAGGATACCCACACTTCCAGGTTAGTGGCACAGCATGATGCTTCAGAGATCATCCATGTGCAACTAGCAATGGGCAAAACTGCAATTCAAATTGTAGCTTGCTACAGATCACCCACCATGTCCCAGGACCCTCATTCCGCATTTCTGAAAACACTGGAAAATATGAAGGTCCTACCAAACACCCTAATATTGGGTGATTTCCATTACTCAAACATTAACTGGGAGAACTACTCAAGTACTAACTCCCTTGCCCAACGTTTCCTAGAATTTATAAACTCAAACACCATGGATCAACTGGTCAACACCCCCTCCAGAGGTAGCAACATATTGGACCTGGTCATCACCAACATGGGCAACCAGTGTTCCACACCAGAGGTCAACCCCTCGCTGGTTAGATCTGACCATAAACTAATCAATCTGGATATCCACATTCCGCCCCCACCCCCGGTCAAGGAAACCATCATGAAAAACTTTACAAAAGCAAACTTCACGTTACTTAAGACCGAGGTGAAAGGTTTCAAAGCCCCCATGCTAAAGGATAAAGCTGCCCAAACAGCAGGATCCTTTACTAATGCACTCTACGAGCACCTACAAGAATGCATGGATCATGCTATCCCAAGCAAAACCAAGACTCACGCCTTCAAGAAAAAGAAACCAGTCTGGTGGATCCCTGCCATAAACAAGCTATACAATAGAAGGAGGAAACTAGTACAGAAAAGAGTAAAATCCCAAGAAGGGAAGACATCCCTGATCAGTATCAGCAAGAAACTACGATCCCTCATAAAATCATCCAAGGCTTGCTTCGAAAGAAAAATTGCCAAAGACACCAAAGATAATCACAAGGCATTCTTTAGCTATGTCAAAAATCT